>NW_027436891.1:0-100471 GCF_047716275.1 Strix uralensis
CCTGCTACCACCTTCTCTGTGCCTGGGAAGCAGAAGTGTTCACATTGCTTCGCAGAATCGCTTTTGTGCAGAAAACAGTAACAGTTGTTCAGAACGAAGGAAAGCACAGAGCCCCAGATTTGCTGTTGTCCTGGAGAGCTTGCAGAGCACTGGGGAAAGGCAGGCAGAGAATTCCCTGCTAGCACCTTCTCTGTGCCTGGGAAGCAGAAGTGTTCACATTGCTTCGCAGAATCGCTTTTGTGCAGAAAACAGTAACACTTGTTCAGAACGAAAGAAAGCACAGAGCCCCAGATTTTATGTTGTCCTGGAGAGCTTGCAGAGCACTGGGGAAAAACAGGCAGAGAATTCCCTGCTAGCACCTTCTCTGTGCCTGGGAAGCAGAAGTGTTCAAATTGCTTCGCAGAATCGCTTTTGTGCAGAAAACAGTAACACTTGTTCAGAACGAAAGAAAGCACAGAGCCCCAGATTTTATGTTGTCCTGGAGAGCTTGCAGAGCACTGGGGAAAAGCAGGCAGAGAATTCCCTGCTAGCACCTTCTCTGTGCCTGGGAAGCAGAAGTGTTCACATTGCTTCGCAGAATCGCTTTTGTGCAGAAAACAGTAACACTTGTTCAGAATGAAAGAAAGCACAGAGCCCCAGATTTTATGTTGTCCTGGAGAGCTTGCAGAGCACTGGGGAAAAGCAGGCAGAGAATTCCCTGCTAGCACCTTCTCTGTGCCTGGGAAGCAGAAGTGTTCAAATTGCTTCGCAGAATCGCTTTTGTGCAGAAAACAGTAACACTTGTTCAGAACGAAGGAAAGCACAGAGCCCCAGATTTGCTGTTGTCCTGGAGAGCTTGCAGAGCACTGGGGAAAGGCAGGCAGAGAATTCCCTGCTAGCACCTTCTCTGTGCCTGGGAAGCAGAAGTGTTCACATTGCTTCGCAGAATCGCTTTTGTGCAGAAAACAGTAACACTTGTTCAGAACGAAGGAAAGCACAGAGCCCCAGATTTTATGTTGTCCTGGAGAGCTTGCAGAGCACTGGGGAAAAGCAGGCAGAGAATTCCCTGCTAGCACCTTCTCTGTGCCTGGGAAACAGAAGTGTTCCCATTGCTTCGCAGAATCGCTTTTGTGCAGAAAACAGTAACACTTGTTCAGAACGAAAGAAAGCACAGAGCCCCAGATTTTATGTTGTCCTGGAGAGCTTGCAGAGCACTGGGGAAAAGCAGGCAGAGAATTCCCTGCTACCACCTTCTCTGTGCCTGGGAAACAGAAGTGTTCACATTGCTTCGCAGAATCGCTTTTGTGCAGAAAACAGTAACACTTGTTCAGAACGAAAGAAAGCACAGAGCCCCAGATTTTATGTTGTCCTGGAGAGCTTGCAGAGCACTGGGGAAAAGCAGGCAGAGAATTCCCTGCTAGCACCTTCTCTGTGCCTGGGAAGCAGAAGTCTTCACATTGCTTCGCAGAATCGCTTTTGTGCAGAAAACAGTAACACTTGTTCAGAATGAAAGAAAGCACAGAGCCCCAGATTTTATGTTGTCCTGGAGAGCTTGCAGAGCACTGGGGAAAAGCAGGCAGAGAATTCCCTGCTAGCACCTTCTCTGTGCCTGGGAAACAGAAGTGTTCCCATTGCTTCGCAGAATCGCTTTTGTGCAGAAAACAGTAACACTTGTTCAGAACGAAAGAAAGCACAGAGCCCCAGATTTTATGTTGTCCTGGAGAGCTTGCAGAGCACTGGGGAAAAGCAGGCAGAGAATTCCCTGCTAGCACCTTCTCTGTGCCTGGGAAGCAGAAGTGTTCACATTGCTTCGCAGAATCGCTTTTGTGCAGAAAACAGTAACACTTGTTCAGAACTAAAGAAAGCACAGAGCCCCAGATTTTATGTTGTCCTGGAGAGCTTGCAGACCACTGGGGAAAAGCAGGCAGAGAATTCCCTGCTAGCACCTTCTCTGTGCCTGGGAAACAGAAGTGTTCACATTGCTTCGCAGAATCGCTTTTGTGCAGAAAACAGTAACAGTTGTTCAGAACGAAGGAAAGCACAGAGCCCCAGATTTGCTGTTGTCCTGGAGAGCTTGCAGAGCACTGGGGAAAGGCAGGCAGAGAATTCCCTGCTACCACCTTCTCTGTGCCTGGGAAACAGAAGTGTTCACATTGCTTCGCAGAATCGCTTTTGTGCAGAAAACAGTAACACTTGTTCAGAACGAAAGAAAGCACAGAGCCCCAGATTTTATGTTGTCCTGGAGAGCTTGCAGAGCACTGGGGAAAAGCAGGCAGAGAATTCCCTGCTAGCACCTTCTCTGTGCCTGGGAAGCAGAAGTGTTCACATTGCTTCGCAGAATCGCTTTTGTGCAGAAAACAATAACACTTGTTCAGAACGAAAGAAAGCACAGAGCCCCAGATTTTATGTTGTCCTGGAGAGCTTGCAGAGCACTGGGGAAAGGCAGGCAGAGAATTCCCTGCTAGCACCTTCTCTGTGCCTGGGAAGCAGAAGTGTTCACATTGCTTCGCAGAATCGCTTTTGTGCAGAAAACAGTAACACTTGTTCAGAACGAAAGAAAGCACAGAGCCCCAGATTTTATGTTGTCCTGGAGAGCTTGCAGAGCACTGGGGAAAAGCAGGCAGAGAATTCCCTGCTAGCACCTTCTCTGTGCCTGGGAAGCAGAAGTGTTCAAATTGCTTCGCAGAATCGCTTTTGTGCAGAAAACAGTAACACTTGTTCAGAACGAAGGAAAGCACAGAGCCCCAGATTTTATGTTGTCCTGGAGAGCTTGCAGAGCACTGGGGAAAAGCAGGCAGAGAATTCCCTGCTAGCACCTTCTCTGTGCCTGGGAAACAGAAGTGTTCCCATTGCTTCGCAGAATCGCTTTTGTGCAGAAAACAGTAACACTTGTTCAGAACGAAAGAAAGCACAGAGCCCCAGATCTGCTGTTGTCCTGGAGAGCTTGCAGAGCACTGGGGAAAAGCAGGCAGAGAATTCCCTGCTAGCACCTTCTCTGTGCCTGGGAAGCAGAAGTGTTCACATTGCTTCGCAGAATCGCTTTTGTGCAGAAAACAGTAACACTTGTTCAGAACGAAAGAAAGCACAGAGCCCCAGATTTTATGTTGTCCTGGAGAGCTTGCAGAGCACTGGGGAAAAGCAGGCAGAGAATTCCCTGCTAGCACCTTCTCTGTGCCTGGGAAGCAGAAGTGTTCACATTGCTTCGCAGAATCGCTTTTGTGCAGAAAACAGTAACACTTGTTCAGAATGAAAGAAAGCACAGAGCCCCAGATTTTATGTTGTCCTGGAGAACTTGCAGAGCACTGGGGAAAAGCAGGCAGAGAATTCCCTGCTAGCACCTTCTCTGTGCCTGGGAAACAGAAGTGTTCACATTGCTTCGCAGAATCGCTTTTGTGCAGAAAACAGTAACACTTGTTCAGAACGAAAGAAAGCACAGAGCCCCAGATTTTATGTTGTCCTGGAGAGCTTGCAGAGCACTGGGGAAAGGCAGGCAGAGAATTCCCTGCTACCACCTTCTCTGTGCCTGGGAAGCAGAAGTGTTCACATTGCTTCGCAGAATCGCTTTTGTGCAGAAAACAGTAACAGTTGTTCAGAACGAAGGAAAGCACAGAGCCCCAGATTTGCTGTTGTCCTGGAGAGCTTGCAGAGCACTGGGGAAAGGCAGGCAGAGAATTCCCTGCTAGCACCTTCTCTGTGCCTGGGAAGCAGAAGTGTTCACATTGCTTCGCAGAATCGCTTTTGTGCAGAAAACAGTAACACTTGTTCAGAACGAAAGAAAGCACAGAGCCCCAGATTTTATGTTGTCCTGGAGAGCTTGCAGAGCACTGGGGAAAAACAGGCAGAGAATTCCCTGCTAGCACCTTCTCTGTGCCTGGGAAGCAGAAGTGTTCAAATTGCTTCGCAGAATCGCTTTTGTGCAGAAAACAGTAACACTTGTTCAGAACGAAAGAAAGCACAGAGCCCCAGATTTTATGTTGTCCTGGAGAGCTTGCAGAGCACTGGGGAAAAGCAGGCAGAGAATTCCCTGCTAGCACCTTCTCTGTGCCTGGGAAGCAGAAGTGTTCACATTGCTTCGCAGAATCGCTTTTGTGCAGAAAACAGTAACACTTGTTCAGAATGAAAGAAAGCACAGAGCCCCAGATTTTATGTTGTCCTGGAGAGCTTGCAGAGCACTGGGGAAAAGCAGGCAGAGAATTCCCTGCTAGCACCTTCTCTGTGCCTGGGAAGCAGAAGTGTTCCCATTGCTTCGCAGAATCGCTTTTGTGCAGAAAACAGTAACACTTGTTCAGAACGAAAGAAAGCACAGAGCCCCAGATTTTATGTTGTCCTGGAGAGCTTGCAGAGCACTGGGGAAAAGCAGGCAGAGAATTCCCTGCTACCACCTTCTCTGTGCCTGGGAAACAGAAGTGTTCCCATTGCTTCGCAGAATCGCTTTTGTGCAGAAAACAGTAACACTTGTTCAGAACGAAAGAAAGCACAGAGCCCCAGATTTTATGTTGTCCTGGAGAGCTTGCAGAGCACTGGGGAAAAGCAGGCAGAGAATTCCCTGCTAGCACCTTCTCTGTGCCTGGGAAGCAGAAGTCTTCACATTGCTTCGCAGAATCGCTTTTGTGCAGAAAACAATAACACTTGTTCAGAACGAAAGAAAGCACAGAGCCCCAGATTTTATGTTGTCCTGGAGAGCTTGCAGAGCACTGGGGAAAGGCAGGCAGAGAATTCCCTGCTAGCACCTTCTCTGTGCCTGGGAAGCAGAAGTGTTCCCATTGCTTCGCAGAATCGCTTTTGTGCAGAAAACAGTAACACTTGTTCAGACCGAAAGAAAGCACAGAGCCCCAGATTTTATGTTGTCCTGGAGAGCTTGCAGAGCACTGGGGAAAAGCAGGCAGAGAATTCCCTGCTAGCACCTTCTCTGTGCCTGGGAAACAGAAGTGTTCCCATTGCTTCGCAGAATCGCTTTTGTGCAGAAAACAGTAACACTTGTTCAGAACGAAGGAAAGCACAGAGCCCCAGATTTTATGTTGTCCTGGAGAGCTTGCAGAGCACTGGGGAAAGGCAGGCAGAGAATTCCCTGCTAGCACCTTCTCTGTGTCTGGGAAGCAGAAGTGTTCACATTGCTTCGCAGAATCGCTTTTGTGCAGAAAACAGTAACACTTGTTCAGAACGAAAGAAAGCACAGAGCCCCAGATTTTATGTTGTCCTGGAGAGCTTGCAGAGCACTGGGGAAAAACAGGCAGAGAATTCCCTGCTAGCACCTTCTCTGTGCCTGGGAAGCAGAAGTGTTCAAATTGCTTCGCAGAATCGCTTTTGTGCAGAAAACAGTAACACTTGTTCAGAACGAAAGAAAGCACAGAGCCCCAGATTTTATGTTGTCCTGGAGAGCTTGCAGAGCACTGGGGAAAAGCAGGCAGAGAATTCCCTGCTAGCACCTTCTCTGTGCCTGGGAAGCAGAAGTCTTCACATTGCTTCGCAGAATCGCTTTTGTGCAGAAAACAGTAACACTTGTTCAGAATGAAAGAAAGCACAGAGCCCCAGATTTTATGTTGTCCTGGAGAGCTTGCAGAGCACTGGGGAAAAGCAGGCAGAGAATTCCCTGCTAGCACCTTCTCTGTGCCTGGGAAGCAGAAGTGTTCCCATTGCTTCGCAGAATCGCTTTTGTGCAGAAAACAGTAACACTTGTTCAGAACGAAAGAAAGCACAGAGTCCCGGATTTTATGTTGTCCTGGAGAGCTTGCAGAGCACTGGGGAAAAGCAGGCAGAGAATTCCCTGCTACCACCTTCTCTGTGCCTGGGAAACAGAAGTGTTCACATTGCTTCGCAGAATCGCTTTTGTGCAGAAAACAGTAACACTTGTTCAGAACGAAGGAAAGCACAGAGCCCCAGATTTTATGTTGTCCTGGAGAGCTTGCAGAGCACTGGGGAAAGGCAGACAGAGAATTCCCTGCTAGCACCTTCTCTGTGCCTGGGAAGCAGAAGTGTTCACATTGCTTCGCAGAATCGCTTTTGTGCAGAAAACAGTAACACTTGTTCAGAACGAAAGAAAGCACAGAGCCCCAGATTTTATGTTGTCCTGGAGAGCTTGCAGAGCACTGGGGAAAAGCAGGCAGAGAATTCCCTGCTAGCACCTTCTCTGTGCCTGGGAAGCAGAAGTGTTCAAATTGCTTCGCAGAATCGCTTTTGTGCAGAAAACAGTAACACTTGTTCAGAACGAAGGAAAGCACAGAGCCCCAGATTTGCTGTTGTCCTGGAGAGCTTGCAGAGCACTGGGGAAAGGCAGGCAGAGAATTCCCTGCTAGCACCTTCTCTGTGCCTGGGAAGCAGAAGTGTTCACATTGCTTCGTAGAATCGCTTTTGTGCAGAAAACAGTAACACTTGTTCAGAACGAAAGAAAGCACAGAGCCCCAGATTTTATGTTGTCCTGGAGAGCTTGCAGAGCACTGGGGAAAAGCAGGCAGAGAATTCCCTGCTAGCACCTTCTCTGTGCCTGGGAAGCAGAAGTCTTCACATTGCTTCGCAGAATCGCTTTTGTGCAGAAAACAGTAACACTTGTTCAGAACGAAGGAAAGCACAGAGCCCCAGATTTTATGTTGTCCTGGAGAGCTTGCAGAGCACTGGGGAAAAGCAGGCAGAGAATTCCCTGCTAGCACCTTCTCTGTGCCTGGGAAGCAGAAGTCTTCACATTGCTTCGCAGAATCGCTTTTGTGCAGAAAACAGTAACACTTGTTCAGAATGAAAGAAAGCACAGAGCCCCAGATTTTATGTTGTCCTGGAGAGCTTGCAGAGCACTGGGGAAAAGCAGGCAGAGAATTCCCTGCTAGCACCTTCTCTGTGCCTGGGAAGCAGAAGTGTTCCCATTGCTTCGCAGAATCGCTTTTGTGCAGAAAACAGTAACACTTGTTCAGAACGAAAGAAAGCACAGAGTCCCGGATTTTATGTTGTCCTGGAGAGCTTGCAGAGCACTGGGGAAAAGCAGGCAGAGAATTCCCTGCTACCACCTTCTCTGTGCCTGGGAAACAGAAGTGTTCACATTGCTTCGCAGAATCGCTTTTGTGCAGAAAACAGTAACACTTGTTCAGAACGAAGGAAAGCACAGAGCCCCAGATTTTATGTTGTCCTGGAGAGCTTGCAGAGCACTGGGGAAAGGCAGGCAGAGAATTCCCTGCTACCACCTTCTCTGTGCCTGGGAAGCAGAAGTGTTCACATTGCTTCGCAGAATCGCTTTTGTGCAGAAAACAGTAACACTTGTTCAGAACGAAAGAAAGCACAGAGCCCCAGATTTTATGTTGTCCTGGAGAGCTTGCAGAGCACTGGGGAAAAGCAGGCAGAGAATTCCCTGCTAGCACCTTCTCTGTGCCTGGGAAGCAGAAGTGTTCAAATTGCTTCGCAGAATCGCTTTTGTGCAGAAAACAGTAACACTTGTTCAGAACGAAGGAAAGCACAGAGCCCCAGATTTGCTGTTGTCCTGGAGAGCTTGCAGAGCACTGGGGAAAGGCAGGCAGAGAATTCCCTGCTAGCACCTTCTCTGTGCCTGGGAAGCAGAAGTGTTCACATTGCTTCGTAGAATCGCTTTTGTGCAGAAAACAGTAACACTTGTTCAGAACGAAAGAAAGCACAGAGCCCCAGATTTTATGTTGTCCTGGAGAGCTTGCAGAGCACTGGGGAAAAGCAGGCAGAGAATTCCCTGCTAGCACCTTCTCTGTGCCTGGGAAGCAGAAGTCTTCACATTGCTTCGCAGAATCGCTTTTGTGCAGAAAACAGTAACACTTGTTCAGAACGAAGGAAAGCACAGAGCCCCAGATTTTATGTTGTCCTGGAGAGCTTGCAGAGCACTGGGGAAAAGCAGGCAGAGAATTCCCTGCTAGCACCTTCTCTGTGCCTGGGAAACAGAAGTGTTCCCATTGCTTCGCAGAATCGCTTTTGTGCAGAAAACAGTAACACTTGTTCAGAACGAAAGAAAGCACAGAGCCCCAGATTTTATGTTGTCCTGGAGAGCTTGCAGAGCACTGGGGAAAAGCAGGCAGAGAATTCCCTGCTAGCACCTTCTCTGTGCCTGGGAAACAGAAGTGTTCCCATTGCTTCGCAGAATCGCTTTTGTGCAGAAAACAGTAACACTTGTTCAGAACGAAAGAAAGCACAGAGCCCCAGATTTTATGTTGTCCTGGAGAGCTTGCAGAGCACTGGGGAAAGGCAGGCAGAGAATTCCCTGCTAGCACCTTCTCTGTGCCTGGGAAGCAGAAGTGTTCACATTGCTTCGCAGAATCGCTTTTGTGCAGAAAACAGTAACACTTGTTCAGAACGAAAGAAAGCACAGAGCCCCAGATTTTATGTTGTCCTGGAGAGCTTGCAGAGCACTGGGGAAAAGCAGGCAGAGAATTCCCTGCTAGCACCTTCTCTGTGCCTGGGAAGCAGAAGTGTTCAAATTGCTTCGCAGAATCGCTTTTGTGCAGAAAACAGTAACACTTGTTCAGAACGAAAGAAAGCACAGAGCCCCAGATTTTATGTTGTCCTGGAGAGCTTGCAGAGCACTGGGGAAAAGCAGGCAGAGAATTCCCTGCTAGCACCTTCTCTGTGCCTGGGAAGCAGAAGTCTTCACATTGCTTCGCAGAATCGCTTTTGTGCAGAAAACAGTAACACTTGTTCAGAACGAAAGAAAGCACAGAGCCCCAGATTTTATGTTGTCCTGGAGAGCTTGCAGAGCACTGGGGAAAAGCAGGCAGAGAATTCCCTGCTAGCACCTTCTCTGTGCCTGGGAAACAGAAGTGTTCCCATTGCTTCGCAGAATCGCTTTTGTGCAGAAAACAGTAACACTTGTTCAGAACGAAAGAAAGCACAGAGCCCCAGATTTGCTGTTGTCCTGGAGAGCTTGCAGAGCACTGGGGAAAGGCAGGCAGAGAATTCCCTGCTAGTACCTTCTTTGTGCCTGTTCACATTGCTTCGCAGAATCGCTTTTGTGCAGAAAACAGTAACACTTGTTCAGAACGAAAGAAAGCACAGAGCCCCAGATTTTATGTTGTCCTGGAGAGCTTGCAGAGCACTGGGGAAAAGCAGGCAGAGAATTCCCTGCTACCACCTTCTCTGTGCCTGGGAAGCAGAAGTGTTCACATTGCTTCGCAGAATCGCTTTTGTGCAGAAAACAGTAACACTTGTTCAGAATGAAAGAAAGCACAGAGCCCCAGATTTTATGTTGTCCTGGAGAGCTTGCAGAGCACTGGGGAAAAGCAGGCAGAGAATTCCCTGCTACCACCTTCTCTGTGCCTGGGAAACAGAAGTGTTCCCATTGCTTCGCAGAATCGCTTTTGTGCAGAAAACAGTAACACTTGTTCAGAACGAAAGAAAGCACAGAGCCCCAGATTTTATGTTGTCCTGGAGAGCTTGCAGAGCACTGGGGAAAAGCAGGCAGAGAATTCCCTGCTAGCACCTTCTCTGTGCCTGGGAAGCAGAAGTCTTCACATTGCTTCACAGAATCGCTTTTGTGCAGAAAACAGTAACACTTGTTCAGAATGAAAGAAAGCACAGAGCCCCAGATTTTATGTTGTCCTGGAGAGCTTGCAGAGCACTGGGGAAAAGCAGGCAGAGAATTCCCTGCTAGCACCTTCTCTGTGCCTGGGAAACAGAAGTGTTCCCATTGCTTCGCAGAATCGCTTTTGTGCAGAAAACAGTAACACTTGTTCAGAACGAAAGAAAGCACAGAGCCCCAGATTTTATGTTGTCCTGGAGAGCTTGCAGAGCACTGGGGAAAAGCAGGCAGAGAATTCCCTGCTAGCACCTTCTCTGTGCCTGGGAAGCAGAAGTGTTCACATTGCTTCGCAGAATCGCTTTTGTGCAGAAAACAGTAACACTTGTTCAGAACGAAAGAAAGCACAGAGCCCCAGATTTTATGTTGTCCTGGAGAGCTTGCAGAGCACTGGGGAAAAGCAGGCAGAGAATTCCCTGCTAGCACCTTCTCTGTGCCTGGGAAGCAGAAGTGTTCACATTGCTTCGCAGAATCGCTTTTGTGCAGAAAACAGTAACACTTGTTCAGAACGAAAGAAAGCACAGAGCCCCAGATTTTATGTTGTCCTGGAGAGCTTGCAGAGCACTGGGGAAAAGCAGGCAGAGAATTCCCTGCTAGCACCTTCTCTGTGCCTGGGAAGCAGAAGTCTTCACATTGCTTCGCAGAATCGCTTTTGTGCAGAAAACAGTAACACTTGTTCAGAATGAAAGAAAGCACAGAGCCCCAGATTTTATGTTGTCCTGGAGAGCTTGCAGAGCACTGGGGAAAAGCAGGCAGAGAATTCCCTGCTAGCACCTTCTCTGTGCCTGGGAAACAGAAGTGTTCCCATTGCTTCGCAGAATCGCTTTTGTGCAGAAAACAGTAACACTTGTTCAGAACGAAAGAAAGCACAGAGCCCCAGATTTGCTGTTGTCCTGGAGAGCTTGCAGAGCACTGGGGAAAGGCAGGCAGAGAATTCCCTGCTAGTACCTTCTTTGTGCCTGTTCACATTGCTTCGCAGAATCGCTTTTGTGCAGAAAACAGTAACACTTGTTCAGAACGAAAGAAAGCACAGAGCCCCAGATTTTATGTTGTCCTGGAGAGCTTGCAGAGCACTGGGGAAAAGCAGGCAGAGAATTCCCTGCTACCACCTTCTCTGTGCCTGGGAAGCAGAAGTGTTCACATTGCTTCGCAGAATCGCTTTTGTGCAGAAAACAGTAACACTTGTTCAGAATGAAAGAAAGCACAGAGCCCCAGATTTTATGTTGTCCTGGAGAGCTTGCAGAGCACTGGGGAAAAGCAGGCAGAGAATTCCCTGCTACCACCTTCTCTGTGCCTGGGAAACAGAAGTGTTCCCATTGCTTCGCAGAATCGCTTTTGTGCAGAAAACAGTAACACTTGTTCAGAACGAAAGAAAGCACAGAGCCCCAGATTTTATGTTGTCCTGGAGAGCTTGCAGAGCACTGGGGAAAAGCAGGCAGAGAATTCCCTGCTAGCACCTTCTCTGTGCCTGGGAAGCAGAAGTCTTCACATTGCTTCACAGAATCGCTTTTGTGCAGAAAACAGTAACACTTGTTCAGAACGAAAGAAAGCACAGAGTCCCGGATTTTATGTTGTCCTGGAGAGCTTGCAGAGCACTGGGGAAAAGCAGGCAGAGAATTCCCTGCTACCACCTTCTCTGTGCCTGGGAAACAGAAGTGTTCACATTGCTTCGCAGAATCGCTTTTGTGCAGAAAACAGTAACACTTGTTCAGAACGAAGGAAAGCACAGAGCCCCAGATTTTATGTTGTCCTGGAGAGCTTGCAGAGCACTGGGGAAAGGCAGACAGAGAATTCCCTGCTAGCACCTTCTCTGTGCCTGGGAAGCAGAAGTGTTCACATTGCTTCGCAGAATCGCTTTTGTGCAGAAAACAGTAACACTTGTTCAGAACGAAAGAAAGCACAGAGCCCCAGATTTTATGTTGTCCTGGAGAGCTTGCAGAGCACTGGGGAAAAGCAGGCAGAGAATTCCCTGCTAGCACCTTCTCTGTGCCTGGGAAGCAGAAGTGTTCAAATTGCTTCGCAGAATCGCTTTTGTGCAGAAAACAGTAACACTTGTTCAGAACGAAGGAAAGCACAGAGCCCCAGATTTGCTGTTGTCCTGGAGAGCTTGCAGAGCACTGGGGAAAGGCAGGCAGAGAATTCCCTGCTAGCACCTTCTCTGTGCCTGGGAAGCAGAAGTGTTCACATTACTTCGTAGAATCGCTTTTGTGCAGAAAACAGTAACACTTGTTCAGAACGAAAGAAAGCACAGAGCCCCAGATTTTATGTTGTCCTGGAGAGCTTGCAGAGCACTGGGGAAAAGCAGGCAGAGAATTCCCTGCTAGCACCTTCTCTGTGCCTGGGAAGCAGAAGTCTTCACATTGCTTCGCAGAATCGCTTTTGTGCAGAAAACAGTAACACTTGTTCAGAACGAAGGAAAGCACAGAGCCCCAGATTTTATGTTGTCCTGGAGAGCTTGCAGAGCACTGGGGAAAAGCAGGCAGAGAATTCCCTGCTAGCACCTTCTCTGTGCCTGGGAAACAGAAGTGTTCCCATTGCTTCGCAGAATCGCTTTTGTGCAGAAAACAGTAACACTTGTTCAGAACGAAAGAAAGCACAGAGCCCCAGATTTTATGTTGTCCTGGAGAGCTTGCAGAGCACTGGGGAAAAGCAGGCAGAGAATTCCCTGCTAGCACCTTCTCTGTGCCTGGGAAGCAGAAGTCTTCACATTGCTTCGCAGAATCGCTTTTGTGCAGAAAACAGTAACACTTGTTCAGAACGAAAGAAAGCACAGAGCCCCAGATTTTATGTTGTCCTGGAGAGCTTGCAGAGCACTGGGGAAAAGCAGGCAGAGAATTCCCTGCTAGCACCTTCTCTGTGCCTGGGAAACAGAAGTGTTCCCATTGCTTCGCAGAATCGCTTTTGTGCAGAAAACAGTAACACTTGTTCAGAACGAAAGAAAGCACAGAGCCCCAGATTTGCTGTTGTCCTGGAGAGCTTGCAGAGCACTGGGGAAAGGCAGGCAGAGAATTCCCTGCTAGTACCTTCTTTGTGCCTGTTCACATTGCTTCGCAGAATCGCTTTTGTGCAGAAAACAGTAACACTTGTTCAGAACGAAAGAAAGCACAGAGCCCCAGATTTTATGTTGTCCTGGAGAGCTTGCAGAGCACTGGGGAAAAGCAGGCAGAGAATTCCCTGCTACCACCTTCTCTGTGCCTGGGAAGCAGAAGTGTTCACATTGCTTCGCAGAATCGCTTTTGTGCAGAAAACAGTAACACTTGTTCAGAATGAAAGAAAGCACAGAGCCCCAGATTTTATGTTGTCCTGGAGAGCTTGCAGAGCACTGGGGAAAAGCAGGCAGAGAATTCCCTGCTACCACCTTCTCTGTGCCTGGGAAACAGAAGTGTTCCCATTGCTTCGCAGAATCGCTTTTGTGCAGAAAACAGTAACACTTGTTCAGAACGAAAGAAAGCACAGAGCCCCAGATTTTATGTTGTCCTGGAGAGCTTGCAGAGCACTGGGGAAAAGCAGGCAGAGAATTCCCTGCTAGCACCTTCTCTGTGCCTGGGAAGCAGAAGTCTTCACATTGCTTCACAGAATCGCTTTTGTGCAGAAAACAGTAACACTTGTTCAGAATGAAAGAAAGCACAGAGCCCCAGATTTTATGTTGTCCTGGAGAGCTTGCAGAGCACTGGGGAAAAGCAGGCAGAGAATTCCCTGCTAGCACCTTCTCTGTGCCTGGGAAACAGAAGTGTTCCCATTGCTTCGCAGAATCGCTTTTGTGCAGAAAACAGTAACACTTGTTCAGAACGAAAGAAAGCACAGAGCCCCAGATTTTATGTTGTCCTGGAGAGCTTGCAGAGCACTGGGGAAAAGCAGGCAGAGAATTCCCTGCTAGCACCTTCTCTGTGCCTGGGAAGCAGAAGTGTTCCCATTGCTTCGCAGAATCGCTTTTGTGCAGAAAACAGTAACACTTGTTCAGAACGAAAGAAAGCACAGAGCCCCAGATTTGCTGTTGTCCTGGAGAGCTTGCAGAGCACTGGGGAAAAGCAGGCAGAGAATTCCCTGCTAGCACCTTCTCTGTGCCTGGGAAGCAGAAGTGTTCACATTGCTTCGCAGAATCGCTTTTGTGCAGAAAACAGTAACACTTGTTCAGAACGAAAGAAAGCACAGAGCCCCAGATTTTATGTTGTCCTGGAGAGCTTGCAGAGCACTGGGGAAAAGCAGGCAGAGAATTCCCTGCTAGCACCTTCTCTGTGCCTGGGAAGCAGAAGTCTTCACATTGCTTCGCAGAATCGCTTTTGTGCAGAAAACAGTAAAACTTGTTCAGAATGAAAGAAAGCACAGAGCCCCAGATTTTATGTTGTCCTGGAGAGCTTGCAGAGCACTGGGGAAAAGCAGGCAGAGAATTCCCTGCTAGCACCTTCTCTGTGCCTGGGAAACAGAAGTGTTCCCATTGCTTCGCAGAATCGCTTTTGTGCAGAAAACAGTAACACTTGTTCAGAACGAAAGAAAGCACAGAGCCCCAGATTTGCTGTTGTCCTGGAGAGCTTGCAGAGCACTGGGGAAAGGCAGGCAGAGAATTCCCTGCTAGTACCTTCTTTGTGCCTGTTCACATTGCTTCGCAGAATCGCTTTTGTGCAGAAAACAGTAACACTTGTTCAGAACGAAAGAAAGCACAGAGCCCCAGATTTTATGTTGTCCTGGAGAGCTTGCAGAGCACTGGGGAAAAGCAGGCAGAGAATTCCCTGCTACCACCTTCTCTGTGCCTGGGAAGCAGAAGTGTTCACATTGCTTCGCAGAATCGCTTTTGTGCAGAAAACAGTAACACTTGTTCAGAATGAAAGAAAGCACAGAGCCCCAGATTTTATGTTGTCCTGGAGAGCTTGCAGAGCACTGGGGAAAAGCAGGCAGAGAATTCCCTGCTACCACCTTCTCTGTGCCTGGGAAACAGAAGTGTTCCCATTGCTTCGCAGAATCGCTTTTGTGCAGAAAACAGTAACACTTGTTCAGAACGAAAGAAAGCACAGAGCCCCAGATTTTATGTTGTCCTGGAGAGCTTGCAGAGCACTGGGGAAAAGCAGGCAGAGAATTCCCTGCTAGCACCTTCTCTGTGCCTGGGAAGCAGAAGTCTTCACATTGCTTCACAGAATCGCTTTTGTGCAGAAAACAGTAACACTTGTTCAGAACGAAAGAAAGCACAGAGTCCCGGATTTTATGTTGTCCTGGAGAGCTTGCAGAGCACTGGGGAAAAGCAGGCAGAGAATTCCCTGCTACCACCTTCTCTGTGCCTGGGAAACAGAAGTGTTCACATTGCTTCGCAGAATCGCTTTTGTGCAGAAAACAGTAACACTTGTTCAGAACGAAGGAAAGCACAGAGCCCCAGATTTTATGTTGTCCTGGAGAGCTTGCAGAGCACTGGGGAAAGGCAGACAGAGAATTCCCTGCTAGCACCTTCTCTGTGCCTGGGAAGCAGAAGTGTTCACATTGCTTCGCAGAATCGCTTTTGTGCAGAAAACAGTAACACTTGTTCAGAATGAAAGAAAGCACAGAGCCCCAGATTTTATGTTGTCCTGGAGAGCTTGCAGAGCACTGGGGAAAAGCAGGCAGAGAATTCCCTGCTAGCACCTTCTCTGTGCCTGGGAAGCAGAAGTGTTCAAATTGCTTCGCAGAATCGCTTTTGTGCAGAAAACAGTAACACTTGTTCAGAACGAAGGAAAGCACAGAGCCCCAGATTTGCTGTTGTCCTGGAGAGCTTGCAGAGCACTGGGGAAAGGCAGGCAGAGAATTCCCTGCTAGCACCTTCTCTGTGCCTGGGAAGCAGAAGTGTTCACATTGCTTCGTAGAATCGCTTTTGTGCAGAAAACAGTAACACTTGTTCAGAACGAAAGAAAGCACAGAGCCCCAGATTTTATGTTGTCCTGGAGAGCTTGCAGAGCACTGGGGAAAAGCAGGCAGAGAATTCCCTGCTAGCACCTTCTCTGTGCCTGGGAAGCAGAAGTCTTCACATTGCTTCGCAGAATCGCTTTTGTGCAGAAAACAGTAACACTTGTTCAGAACGAAGGAAAGCACAGAGCCCCAGATTTTATGTTGTCCTGGAGAGCTTGCAGAGCACTGGGGAAAAGCAGGCAGAGAATTCCCTGCTAGCACCTTCTCTGTGCCTGGGAAACAGAAGTGTTCCCATTGCTTCGCAGAATCGCTTTTGTGCAGAAAACAGTAACACTTGTTCAGAACGAAAGAAAGCACAGAGCCCCAGATTTTATGTTGTCCTGGAGAGCTTGCAGAGCACTGGGGAAAAGCAGGCAGAGAATTCCCTGCTAGCACCTTCTCTGTGCCTGGGAAACAGAAGTGTTCCCATTGCTTCGCAGAATCGCTTTTGTGCAGAAAACAGTAACACTTGTTCAGAACGAAAGAAAGCACAGAGCCCCAGATTTTATGTTGTCCTGGAGAGCTTGCAGAGCACTGGGGAAAAGCAGGCAGAGAATTCCCTGCTAGCACCTTCTCTGTGCCTGGGAAGCAGAAGTCTTCACATTGCTTCGCAGAATCGCTTTTGTGCAGAAAACAATAACACTTGTTCAGAACGAAAGAAAGCACAGAGCCCCAGATTTTATGTTGTCCTGGAGAGCTTGCAGAGCACTGGGGAAAGGCAGGCAGACAATTCCCTGCTAGCACCTTCTCTGTGCCTGGGAAGCAGAAGTGTTCACATTGCTTCGCAGAATCGCTTTTGTGCAGAAAACAGTAACACTTGTTCAGAACGAAAGAAAGCACAGAGCCCCAGATTTTATGTTGTCCTGGAGAGCTTGCAGAGCACTGGGGAAAAGCAGGCAGAGAATTCCCTGCTAGCACCTTCTCTGTGCCTGGGAAGCAGAAGTGTTCAAATTGCTTCGCAGAATCGCTTTTGTGCAGAAAACAGTAACACTTGTTCAGAACGAAAGAAAGCACAGAGCCCCAGATTTTATGTTGTCCTGGAGAGCTTGCAGAGCACTGGGGAAAAGCAGGCAGAGAATTCCCTGCTAGCACCTTCTCTGTGCCTGGGAAACAGAAGTGTTCCCATTGCTTCGCAGAATCGCTTTTGTGCAGAAAACAGTAACACTTGTTCAGAACGAAAGAAAGCACAGAGCCCCAGATTTGCTGTTGTCCTGGAGAGCTTGCAGAGCACTGGGGAAAGGCAGGCAGAGAATTCCCTGCTAGTACCTTCTTTGTGCCTGTTCACATTGCTTCGCAGAATCGCTTTTGTGCAGAAAACAGTAACACTTGTTCAGAACGAAAGAAAGCACAGAGCCCCAGATTTTATGTTGTCCTGGAGAGCTTGCAGAGCACTGGGGAAAAGCAGGCAGAGAATTCCCTGCTACCACCTTCTCTGTGCCTGGGAAGCAGAAGTGTTCACATTGCTTCGCAGAATCGCTTTTGTGCAGAAAACAGTAACACTTGTTCAGAATGAAAGAAAGCACAGAGCCCCAGATTTTATGTTGTCCTGGAGAGCTTGCAGAGCACTGGGGAAAAGCAGGCAGAGAATTCCCTGCTACCACCTTCTCTGTGCCTGGGAAACAGAAGTGTTCCCATTGCTTCGCAGAATCGCTTTTGTGCAGAAAACAGTAACACTTGTTCAGAACGAAAGAAAGCACAGAGCCCCAGATTTTATGTTGTCCTGGAGAGCTTGCAGAGCACTGGGGAAAAGCAGGCAGAGAATTCCCTGCTAGCACCTTCTCTGTGCCTGGGAAGCAGAAGTGTTCACATTGCTTCGCAGAATCGCTTTTGTGCAGAAAACAGTAACACTTGTTCAGAATGAAAGAAAGCACAGAGCCCCAGATTTTATGTTGTCCTGGAGAGCTTGCAGAGCACTGGGGAAAAGCAGGCAGAGAATTCCCTGCTAGCACCTTCTCTGTGCCTGGGAAACAGAAGTGTTCCCATTGCTTCGCAGAATCGCTTTTGTGCAGAAAACAGTAACACTTGTTCAGAACGAAAGAAAGCACAGAGCCCCAGATTTTATGTTGTCCTGGAGAGCTTGCAGAGCACTGGGGAAAGGCAGGCAGAGAATTCCCTGCTAGCACCTTCTCTGTGCCTGGGAAGCAGAAGTGTTCACATTGCTTCGCAGAATCGCTTTTGTGCAGAAAACAGTAACACTTGTTCAGAACGAAAGAAAGCACAGAGCCCCAGATTTTATGTTGTCCTGGAGAGCTTGCAGAGCACTGGGGAAAAGCAGGCAGAGAATTCCCTGCTAGCACCTTCTCTGTGCCTGGGAAGCAGAAGTCTTCACATTGCTTCGCAGAATCGCTTTTGTGCAGAAAACAGTAACACTTGTTCAGAACGAAAGAAAGCACAGAGCCCCAGATTTTATGTTGTCCTGGAGAGCTTGCAGAGCACTGGGGAAAAGCAGGCAGAGAATTCCCTGCTAGCACCTTCTCTGTGCCTGGGAAACAGAAGTGTTCCCATTGCTTCGCAGAATCGCTTTTGTGCAGAAAACAGTAACACTTGTTCAGAACGAAAGAAAGCACAGAGCCCCAGATTTGCTGTTGTCCTGGAGAGCTTGCAGAGCACTGGGGAAAGGCAGGCAGAGAATTCCCTGCTAGTACCTTCTTTGTGCCTGTTCACATTGCTTCGCAGAATCGCTTTTGTGCAGAAAACAGTAACACTTGTTCAGAACGAAAGAAAGCACAGAGCCCCAGATTTTATGTTGTCCTGGAGAGCTTGCAGAGCACTGGGGAAAAGCAGGCAGAGAATTCCCTGCTACCACCTTCTCTGTGCCTGGGAAGCAGAAGTGTTCACATTGCTTCGCAGAATCGCTTTTGTGCAGAAAACAGTAACACTTGTTCAGAATGAAAGAAAGCACAGAGCCCCAGATTTTATGTTGTCCTGGAGAGCTTGCAGAGCACTGGGGAAAAGCAGGCAGAGAATTCCCTGCTACCACCTTCTCTGTGCCTGGGAAACAGAAGTGTTCCCATTGCTTCGCAGAATCGCTTTTGTGCAGAAAACAGTAACACTTGTTCAGAACGAAAGAAAGCACAGAGCCCCAGATTTTATGTTGTCCTGGAGAGCTTGCAGAGCACTGGGGAAAAGCAGGCAGAGAATTCCCTGCTAGCACCTTCTCTGTGCCTGGGAAGCAGAAGTCTTCACATTGCTTCACAGAATCGCTTTTGTGCAGAAAACAGTAACACTTGTTCAGAATGAAAGAAAGCACAGAGCCCCAGATTTTATGTTTTCCTGGAGAGCTTGCAGAGCACTGGGGAAAAGCAGGCAGAGAATTCCCTGCTAGCACCTTCTCTGTGCCTGGGAAACAGAAGTGTTCCCATTGCTTCGCAGAATCGCTTTTGTGCAGAAAACAGTAACACTTGTTCAGAACGAAAGAAAGCACAGAGCCCCAGATTTTATGTTGTCCTGGAGAGCTTGCAGAGCACTGGGGAAAGGCAGGCAGAGAATTCCCTGCTAGCACCTTCTCTGTGCCTGGGAAGCAGAAGTGTTCACATTGCTTCGCAGAATCGCTTTTGTGCAGAAAACAGTAACACTTGTTCAGAACGAAAGAAAGCACAGAGCCCCAGATTTTATGTTGTCCTGGAGAGCTTGCAGAGCACTGGGGAAAAGCAGGCAGAGAATTCCCTGCTAGCACCTTCTCTGTGCCTGGGAAGCAGAAGTGTTCACATTGCTTCGCAGAATCGCTTTTGTGCAGAAAACAATAACACTTGTTCAGAACGAAAGAAAGCACAGAGCCCCAGATTTTATGTTGTCCTGGAGAGCTTGCAGAGCACTGGGGAAAAGCAGGCAGAGAATTCCCTGCTAGCACCTTCTCTGTGCCTGGGAAGCAGAAGTGTTCAAATTGCTTCGCAGAATCGCTTTTGTGCAGAAAACAGTAACACTTGTTCAGAACGAAGGAAAGCACAGAGCCCCAGATTTGCTGTTGTCCTGGAGAGCTTGCAGAGCACTGGGGAAAGGCAGGCAGAGAATTCCCTGCTAGCACCTTCTCTGTGCCTGGGAAGCAGAAGTGTTCACATTGCTTCGCAGAATCGCTTTTGTGCAGAAAACAGTAACACTTGTTCAGAACGAAGGAAAGCACAGAGCCCCAGATTTTATGTTGTCCTGGAGAGCTTGCAGAGCACTGGGGAAAAGCAGGCAGAGAATTCCCTGCTAGCACCTTCTCTGTGCCTGGGAAACAGAAGTGTTCCCATTGCTTCGCAGAATCGCTTTTGTGCAGAAAACAGTAACACTTGTTCAGAACGAAAGAAAGCACAGAGCCCCAGATTTTATGTTGTCCTGGAGAGCTTGCAGAGCACTGGGGAAAAGCAGGCAGAGAATTCCCTGCTACCACCTTCTCTGTGCCTGGGAAACAGAAGTGTTCACATTGCTTCGCAGAATCGCTTTTGTGCAGAAAACAGTAACACTTGTTCAGAACGAAAGAAAGCACAGAGCCCCAGATTTTATGTTGTCCTGGAGAGCTTGCAGAGCACTGGGGAAAAGCAGGCAGAGAATTCCCTGCTACCACCTTCTCTGTGCCTGGGAAACAGAAGTGTTCCCATTGCTTCGCAGAATCGCTTTTGTGCAGAAAACAGTAACACTTGTTCAGAATGAAAGAAAGCACAGAGCCCCAGATTTTATGTTGTCCTGGAGAGCTTGCAGAGCACTGGGGAAAAGCAGGCAGAGAATTCCCTGCTAGCACCTTCTCTGTGCCTGGGAAACAGAAGTGTTCCCATTGCTTCGCAGAATCGCTTTTGTGCAGAAAACAGTAACACTTGTTCAGAACGAAAGAAAGCACAGAGCCCCAGATTTTATGTTGTCCTGGAGAGCTTGCAGAGCACTGGGGAAAAGCAGGCAGAGAATTCCCTGCTAGCACCTTCTCTGTGCCTGGGAAGCAGAAGTGTTCACATTGCTTCGCAGAATCGCTTTTGTGCAGAAAACAGTAACACTTGTTCAGAACTAAAGAAAGCACAGAGGCCCAGATTTTATGTTGTCCTGGAGAGCTTGCAGAGCACTGGGGAAAAGCAGGCAGAGAATTCCCTGCTAGCACCTTCTCTGTGCCTGGGAAACAGAAGTGTTCACATTGCTTCGCAGAATCGCTTTTGTGCAGAAAACAGTAACAGTTGTTCAGAACGAAGGAAAGCACAGAGCCCCAGATTTTATGTTGTCCTGGAGAGCTTGCAGAGCACTGGGGAAAGGCAGGCAGAGAATTCCCTGCTACCACCTTCTCTGTGCCTGGGAAACAGAAGTGTTCACATTGCTTCGCAGAATCGCTTTTGTGCAGAAAACAGTAACACTTGTTCAGAACGAAAGAAAGCACAGAGCCCCAGATTTTATGTTGTCCTGGAGAGCTTGCAGAGCACTGGGGAAAAGCAGGCAGAGAATTCCCTGCTAGCACCTTCTCTGTGCCTGGGAAGCAGAAGTGTTCACATTGCTTCGCAGAATCGCTTTTTTGCAGAAAACAATAACACTTGTTCAGAACGAAAGAAAGCACAGAGCCCCAGATTTTATGTTGTCCTGGAGAGCTTGCAGAGCACTGGGGAAAGGCAGGCAGAGAATTCCCTGCTAGCACCTTCTCTGTGCCTGGGAAGCAGAAGTGTTCCCATTGCTTCGCAGAATCGCTTTTGTGCAGAAAACAGTAACACTTGTTCAGAACGAAAGAAAGCACAGAGCCCCAGATTTTATGTTGTCCTGGAGAGCTTGCAGAGCACTGGGGAAAAGCAGGCAGAGAATTCCCTGCTAGCACCTTCTCTGTGCCTGGGAAGCAGAAGTGTTCAAATTGCTTCGCAGAATCGCTTTTGTGCAGAAAACAGTAACACTTGTTCAGAACGAAGGAAAGCACAGAGCCCCAGATTTTATGTTGTCCTGGAGAGCTTGCAGAGCACTGGGGAAAAGCAGGCAGAGAATTCCCTGCTAGCACCTTCTCTGTGCCTGGGAAACAGAAGTGTTCCCATTGCTTCGCAGAATCGCTTTTGTGCAGAAAACAGTAACACTTGTTCAGAACGAAAGAAAGCACAGAGCCCCAGATCTGCTGTTGTCCTGGAGAGCTTGCAGAGCACTGGGGAAAAGCAGGCAGAGAATTCCCTGCTAGCACCTTCTCTGTGCCTGGGAAGCAGAAGTGTTCACATTGCTTCGCAGAATCGCTTTTGTGCAGAAAACAGTAACACTTGTTCAGAACGAAAGAAAGCACAGAGCCCCAGATTTTATGTTGTCCTGGAGAGCTTGCAGAGCACTGGGGAAAAGCAGGCAGAGAATTCCCTGCTAGCACCTTCTCTGTGCCTGGGAAGCAGAAGTGTTCACATTGCTTCGCAGAATCGCTTTAGTGCAGAAAACAGTAACACTTGTTCAGAATGAAAGAAAGCACAGAGCCCCAGATTTTATGTTGTCCTGGAGAACTTGCAGAGCACTGGGGAAAAGCAGGCAGAGAATTCCCTGCTAGCACCTTCTCTGTGCCTGGGAAACAGAAGTGTTCACATTGCTTCGCAGAATCGCTTTTGTGCAGAAAACAGTAACACTTGTTCAGAACGAAAGAAAGCACAGAGCCCCAGATTTTATGTTGTCCTGGAGAGCTTGCAGAGCACTGGGGAAAGGCAGGCAGAGAATTCCCTGCTACCACCTTCTCTGTGCCTGGGAAGCAGAAGTGTTCACATTGCTTCGCAGAATCGCTTTTGTGCAGAAAACAGTAACAGTTGTTCAGAACGAAGGAAAGCACAGAGCCCCAGATTTGCTGTTGTCCTGGAGAGCTTGCAGAGCACTGGGGAAAGGCAGGCAGAGAATTCCCTGCTAGCACCTTCTCTGTGCCTGGGAAGCAGAAGTGTTCACATTGCTTCGCAGAATCGCTTTTGTGCAGAAAACAGTAACACTTGTTCAGAACGAAAGAAAGCACAGAGCCCCAGATTTTATGTTGTCCTGGAGAGCTTGCAGAGCACTGGGGAAAAACAGGCAGAGAATTCCCTGCTAGCACCTTCTCTGTGCCTGGGAAGCAGAAGTGTTCAAATTGCTTCGCAGAATCGCTTTTGTGCAGAAAACAGTAACACTTGTTCAGAACGAAAGAAAGCACAGAGCCCCAGATTTTATGTTGTCCTGGAGAGCTTGCAGAGCACTGGGGAAAAGCAGGCAGAGAATTCCCTGCTAGCACCTTCTCTGTGCCTGGGAAGCAGAAGTGTTCACATTGCTTCGCAGAATCGCTTTTGTGCAGAAAACAGTAACACTTGTTCAGAATGAAAGAAAGCACAGAGCCCCAGATTTTATGTTGTCCTGGAGAGCTTGCAGAGCACTGGGGAAAAGCAGGCAGAGAATTCCCTGCTAGCACCTTCTCTGTGCCTGGGAAGCAGAAGTGTTCCCATTGCTTCGCAGAATCGCTTTTGTGCAGAAAACAGTAACACTTGTTCAGAACGAAAGAAAGCACAGAGCCCCAGATTTTATGTTGTCCTGGAGAGCTTGCAGAGCACTGGGGAAAAGCAGGCAGAGAATTCCCTGCTACCACCTTCTCTGTGCCTGGGAAACAGAAGTGTTCCCATTGCTTCGCAGAATCGCTTTTGTGCAGAAAACAGTAACACTTGTTCAGAACGAAGGAAAGCACAGAGCCCCAGATTTTATGTTGTCCTGGAGAGCTTGCAGAGCACTGGGGAAAGGCAGGCAGAGAATTCCCTGCTAGCACCTTCTCTGTGCCTGGGAAGCAGAAGTGTTCACATTGCTTCGCAGAATCGCTTTTGTGCAGAAAACAATAACACTTGTTCAGAACGAAAGAAAGCACAGAGCCCCAGATTTTATGTTGTCCTGGAGAGCTTGCAGAGCACTGGGGAAAAGCAGGCAGAGAATTCCCTGCTAGCACCTTCTCTGTGCCTGGGAAGCAGAAGTGTTCAAATTGCTTCGCAGAATCGCTTTTGTGCAGAAAACAGTAACACTTGTTCAGAACGAAGGAAAGCACAGAGCCCCAGATTTGCTGTTGTCCTGGAGAGCTTGCAGAGCACTGGGGAAAGGCAGGCAGAGAATTCCCTGCTAGCACCTTCTCTGTGCCTGGGAAGCAGAAGTGTTCACATTGCTTCGCAGAATCGCTTTTGTGCAGAAAACAGTAACACTTGTTCAGAACGAAAGAAAGCACAGAGCCCCAGATTTTATGTTGTCCTGGAGAGCTTGCAGAGCACTGGGGAAAAGCAGGCAGAGAATTCCCTGCTAGCACCTTCTCTGTGCCTGGGAAGCAGAAGTGTTCAAATTGCTTCGCAGAATCGCTTTTGTGCAGAAAACAGTAACACTTGTTCAGAATGAAAGAAAGCACAGAGCCCCAGATTTTATGTTGTCCTGGAGAGCTTGCAGAGCACTGGGGAAAAGCAGGCAGAGAATTCCCTGCTAGCACCTTCTCTGTGCCTGGGAAACAGAAGTGTTCCCATTGCTTCGCAGAATCGCTTTTGTGCAGAAAACAGTAACACTTGTTCAGAACGAAAGAAAGCACAGAGCCCCAGATTTTATGTTGTCCTGGAGAGCTTGCAGAGCACTGGGGAAAGGCAGGCAGAGAATTCCCTGCTAGTACCTTCTTTGTGCCTGTTCACATTGCTTCGCAGAATCGCTTTTGTGCAGAAAACAGTAACACTTGTTCAGAACGAAAGAAAGCACAGAGCCCCAGATTTTATGTTGTCCTGGAGAGCTTGCAGAGCACTGGGGAAAAGCAGGCAGAGAATTCCCTGCTACCACCTTCTCTGTGCCTGGGAAGCAGAAGTGTTCACATTGCTTCGCAGAATCGCTTTTGTGCAGAAAACAGTAACACTTGTTCAGAATGAAAGAAAGCACAGAGCCCCAGATTTTATGTTGTCCTGGAGAGCTTGCAGAGCACTGGGGAAAAGCAGGCAGAGAATTCCCTGCTACCACCTTCTCTGTGCCTGGGAAACAGAAGTGTTCCCATTGCTTCGCAGAATCGCTTTTGTGCAGAAAACAGTAACACTTGTTCAGAACGAAAGAAAGCACAGAGCCCCAGATTTTATGTTGTCCTGGAGAGCTTGCAGAGCACTGGGGAAAAGCAGGCAGAGAATTCCCTGCTAGCACCTTCTCTGTGCCTGGGAAGCAGAAGTCTTCACATTGCTTCACAGAATCGCTTTTGTGCAGAAAACAGTAACACTTGTTCAGAATGAAAGAAAGCACAGAGCCCCAGATTTTATGTTGTCCTGGAGAGCTTGCAGAGCACTGGGGAAAAGCAGGCAGAGAATTCCCTGCTAGCACCTTCTCTGTGCCTGGGAAACAGAAGTGTTCAAATTGCTTCGCAGAATCGCTTTTGTGCAGAAAACAGTAACACTTGTTCAGAACGAAGGAAAGCACAGAGCCCCAGATTTGCTGTTGTCCTGGAGAGCTTGCAGAGCACTGGGGAAAGGCAGGCAGAGAATTCCCTGCTAGCACCTTCTCTGTGCCTGGGAAGCAGAAGTGTTCACATTGCTTCGCAGAATCGCTTTTGTGCAGAAAACAGTAACACTTGTTCAGAACGAAGGAAAGCACAGAGCCCCAGATTTTATGTTGTCCTGGAGAGCTTGCAGAGCACTGGGGAAAAGCAGGCAGAGAATTCCCTGCTAGCACCTTCTCTGTGCCTGGGAAACAGAAGTGTTCCCATTGCTTCGCAGAATCGCTTTTGTGCAGAAAACAGTAACACTTGTTCAGAACGAAAGAAAGCACAGAGCCCCAGATTTTATGTTGTCCTGGAGAGCTTGCAGAGCACTGGGGAAAAGCAGGCAGAGAATTCCCTGCTACCACCTTCTCTGTGCCTGGGAAACAGAAGTGTTCACATTGCTTCGCAGAATCGCTTTTGTGCAGAAAACAGTAACACTTGTTCAGAACGAAAGAAAGCACAGAGCCCCAGATTTTATGTTGTCCTGGAGAGCTTGCAGAGCACTGGGGAAAAGCAGGCAGAGAATTCCCTGCTAGCACCTTCTCTGTGCCTGGGAAGCAGAAGTGTTCACATTGCTTCGCAGAATCGCTTTTGTGCAGAAAACAGTAACACTTGTTCAGAACTAAAGAAAGCACAGAGCCCCAGATTTTATGTTGTCCTGGAGAGCTTGCAGAGCACTGGGGAAAAGCAGGCAGAGAATTCCCTGCTAGCACCTTCTCTGTGCCTGGGAAACAGAAGTGTTCACATTGCTTCGCAGAATCGCTTTTGTGCAGAAAACAGTAACAGTTGTTCAGAACGAAGGAAAGCACAGAGCCCCAGATTTTATGTTGTCCTGGAGAGCTTGCAGAGCACTGGGGAAAGGCAGGCAGAGAATTCCCTGCTACCACCTTCTCTGTGCCTGGGAAACAGAAGTGTTCACATTGCTTCGCAGAATCGCTTTTGTGCAGAAAACAGTAACACTTGTTCAGAACGAAAGAAAGCACAGAGCCCCAGATTTTATGTTGTCCTGGAGAGCTTGCAGAGCACTGGGGAAAAGCAGGCAGAGAATTCCCTGCTAGCACCTTCTCTGTGCCTGGGAAGCAGAAGTGTTCACATTGCTTCGCAGAATCGCTTTTTTGCAGAAAACAATAACACTTGTTCAGAACGAAAGAAAGCACAGAGCCCCAGATTTTATGTTGTCCTGGAGAGCTTGCAGAGCACTGGGGAAAGGCAGGCAGAGAATTCCCTGCTAGCACCTTCTCTGTGCCTGGGAAGCAGAAGTGTTCCCATTGCTTCGCAGAATCGCTTTTGTGCAGAAAACAGTAACACTTGTTCAGAACGAAAGAAAGCACAGAGCCCCAGATTTTATGTTGTCCTGGAGAGCTTGCAGAGCACTGGGGAAAAGCAGGCAGAGAATTCCCTGCTAGCACCTTCTCTGTGCCTGGGAAGCAGAAGTGTTCAAATTGCTTCGCAGAATCGCTTTTGTGCAGAAAACAGTAACACTTGTTCAGAACGAAGGAAAGCACAGAGCCCCAGATTTTATGTTGTCCTGGAGAGCTTGCAGAGCACTGGGGAAAAGCAGGCAGAGAATTCCCTGCTAGCACCTTCTCTGTGCCTGGGAAACAGAAGTGTTCCCATTGCTTCGCAGAATCGCTTTTGTGCAGAAAACAGTAACACTTGTTCAGAACGAAAGAAAGCACAGAGCCCCAGATCTGCTGTTGTCCTGGAGAGCTTGCAGAGCACTGGGGAAAAGCAGGCAGAGAATTCCCTGCTAGCACCTTCTCTGTGCCTGGGAAGCAGAAGTGTTCACATTGCTTCGCAGAATCGCTTTTGTGCAGAAAACAGTAACACTTGTTCAGAACGAAAGAAAGCACAGAGCCCCAGATTTTATGTTGTCCTGGAGAGCTTGCAGAGCACTGGGGAAAAGCAGGCAGAGAATTCCCTGCTAGCACCTTCTCTGTGCCTGGGAAGCAGAAGTGTTCACATTGCTTCGCAGAATCGCTTTAGTGCAGAAAACAGTAACACTTGTTCAGAATGAAAGAAAGCACAGAGCCCCAGATTTTATGTTGTCCTGGAGAACTTGCAGAGCACTGGGGAAAAGCAGGCAGAGAATTCCCTGCTAGCACCTTCTCTGTGCCTGGGAAACAGAAGTGTTCACATTGCTTCGCAGAATCGCTTTTGTGCAGAAAACAGTAACACTTGTTCAGAACGAAAGAAAGCACAGAGCCCCAGATTTTATGTTGTCCTGGAGAGCTTGCAGAGCACTGGGGAAAGGCAGGCAGAGAATTCCCTGCTACCACCTTCTCTGTGCCTGGGAAGCAGAAGTGTTCACATTGCTTCGCAGAATCGCTTTTGTGCAGAAAACAGTAACACTTGTTCAGAACGAAGGAAAGCACAGAGCCCCAGATTTGCTGTTGTCCTGGAGAGCTTGCAGAGCACTGGGGAAAGGCAGGCAGAGAATTCCCTGCTAGCACCTTCTCTGTGCCTGGGAAGCAGAAGTGTTCACATTGCTTCGCAGAATCGCTTTTGTGCAGAAAACAGTAACACTTGTTCAGAACGAAAGAAAGCACAGAGCCCCAGATTTTATGTTGTCCTGGAGAGCTTGCAGAGCACTGGGGAAAAACAGGCAGAGAATTCCCTGCTAGCACCTTCTCTGTGCCTGGGAAGCAGAAGTGTTCAAATTGCTTCGCAGAATCGCTTTTGTGCAGAAAACAGTAACACTTGTTCAGAACGAAAGAAAGCACAGAGCCCCAGATTTTATGTTGTCCTGGAGAGCTTGCAGAGCACTGGGGAAAAGCAGGCAGAGAATTCCCTGCTAGCACCTTCTCTGTGCCTGGGAAGCAGAAGTGTTCACATTGCTTCGCAGAATCGCTTTTGTGCAGAAAACAGTAACACTTGTTCAGAATGAAAGAAAGCACAGAGCCCCAGATTTTATGTTGTCCTGGAGAGCTTGCAGAGCACTGGGGAAAAGCAGGCAGAGAATTCCCTGCTAGCACCTTCTCTGTGCCTGGGAAGCAGAAGTGTTCCCATTGCTTCGCAGAATCGCTTTTGTGCAGAAAACAGTAACACTTGTTCAGAACGAAAGAAAGCACAGAGCCCCAGATTTTATGTTGTCCTGGAGAGCTTGCAGAGCACTGGGGAAAAGCAGGCAGAGAATTCCCTGCTACCACCTTCTCTGTGCCTGGGAAACAGAAGTGTTCCCATTGCTTCGCAGAATCGCTTTTGTGCAGAAAACAGTAACACTTGTTCAGAACGAAGGAAAGCACAGAGCCCCAGATTTTATGTTGTCCTGGAGAGCTTGCAGAGCACTGGGGAAAGGCAGGCAGAGAATTCCCTGCTAGCACCTTCTCTGTGCCTGGGAAGCAGAAGTGTTCACATTGCTTCGCAGAATCGCTTTTGTGCAGAAAACAATAACACTTGTTCAGAACGAAAGAAAGCACAGAGCCCCAGATTTTATGTTGTCCTGGAGAGCTTGCAGAGCACTGGGGAAAAGCAGGCAGAGAATTCCCTGCTAGCACCTTCTCTGTGCCTGGGAAGCAGAAGTGTTCAAATTGCTTCGCAGAATCGCTTTTGTGCAGAAAACAGTAACACTTGTTCAGAACGAAGGAAAGCACAGAGCCCCAGATTTGCTGTTGTCCTGGAGAGCTTGCAGAGCACTGGGGAAAGGCAGGCAGAGAATTCCCTGCTAGCACCTTCTCTGTGCCTGGGAAGCAGAAGTGTTCACATTGCTTCGCAGAATCGCTTTTGTGCAGAAAACAGTAACACTTGTTCAGAACGAAAGAAAGCACAGAGCCCCAGATTTTATGTTGTCCTGGAGAGCTTGCAGAGCACTGGGGAAAAGCAGGCAGAGAATTCCCTGCTAGCACCTTCTCTGTGCCTGGGAAGCAGAAGTGTTCAAATTGCTTCGCAGAATCGCTTTTGTGCAGAAAACAGTAACACTTGTTCAGAACGAAAGAAAGCACAGAGCCCCAGATTTTATGTTGTCCTGGAGAGCTTGCAGAGCACTGGGGAAAAGCAGGCAGAGAATTCCCTGCTAGCACCTTCTCTGTGCCTGGGAAACAGAAGTGTTCAAATTGCTTCGCAGAATCGCTTTTGTGCAGAAAACAGTAACACTTGTTCAGAACGAAAGAAAGCACAGAGCCCCAGATTTTATGTTGTCCTGGAGAGCTTGCAGAGCACTGGGGAAAGGCAGGCAGAGAATTCCCTGCTAGCACCTTCTTTGTGCCTGTTCACATTGCTTCGCAGAATCGCTTTTGTGCAGAAAACAGTAACACTTGTTCAGAACGAAAGAAAGCACAGAGCCCCAGATTTTATGTTGTCCTGGAGAGCTTGCAGAGCACTGGGGAAAAGCAGGCAGAGAATTCCCTGCTAGCACCTTCTCTGTGCCTGGGAAGCAGAAGTCTTCACATTGCTTCGCAGAATCGCTTTTGTGCAGAAAACAGTAACACTTGTTCAGAATGAAAGAAAGCACAGAGCCCCAGATTTTATGTTGTCCTGGAGAGCTTGCAGAGCACTGGGGAAAAGCAGGCAGAGAATTCCCTGCTAGCACCTTCTCTGTGCCTGGGAAACAGAAGTGTTCCCATTGCTTCGCAGAATCGCTTTTGTGCAGAAAACAGTAACACTTGTTCAGAACGAAAGAAAGCACAGAGCCCCAGATTTTATGTTGTCCTGGAGAGCTTGCAGAGCACTGGGGAAAGGCAGGCAGAGAATTCCCTGCTAGCACCTTCTCTGTGCCTGGGAAGCAGAAGTGTTCACATTGCTTCGCAGAATCGCTTTTGTGCAGAAAACAGTAACACTTGTTCAGAACGAAAGAAAGCACAGAGCCCCAGATTTTATGTTGTCCTGGAGAGCTTGCAGAGCACTGGGGAAAAGCAGGCAGAGAATTCCCTGCTAGCACCTTCTCTGTGCCTGGGAAGCAGAAGTGTTCACATTGCTTCGCAGAATCGCTTTTGTGCAGAAAACAGTAACACTTGTTCAGAACGAAAGAAAGCACAGAGCCCCAGATTTTATGTTGTCCTGGAGAGCTTGCAGAGCACTGGGGAAAAGCAGGCAGAGAATTCCCTGCTAGCACCTTCTCTGTGCCTGGGAAGCAGAAGTCTTCACATTGCTTCGCAGAATCGCTTTTGTGCAGAAAACAGTAACACTTGTTCAGAATGAAAGAAAGCACAGAGCCCCAGATTTTATGTTGTCCTGGAGAGCTTGCAGAGCACTGGGGAAAAGCAGGCAGAGAATTCCCTGCTAGCACCTTCTCTGTGCCTGGGAAACAGAAGTGTTCCCATTGCTTCGCAGAATCGCTTTTGTGCAGAAAACAGTAACACTTGTTCAGAACGAAAGAAAGCACAGAGCCCCAGATTTTATGTTGTCCTGGAGAGCTTGCAGAGCACTGGGGAAAAGCAGGCAGAGAATTCCCTGCTAGCACCTTCTCTGTGCCTGGGAAGCAGAAGTGTTCACATTGCTTCACAGAATCGCTTTTGTGCAGAAAACAGTAACACTTGTTCAGAACTAAAGAAAGCACAGAGCCCCAGATTTTATGTTGTCCTGGAGAGCTTGCAGAGCACTGGGGAAAGGCAGGCAGAGAATTCCCTGCTAGCACCTTCTCTGTGCCTGGGAAGCAGAAGTGTTCACATTGCTTCGCAGAATCGCTTTTGTGCAGAAAACAGTAACACTTGTTCAGAACGAAAGAAAGCACAGAGCCCCAGATTTTATGTTGTCCTGGAGAGCTTGCAGAGCACTGGGGAAAAGCAGGCAGAGAATTCCCTGCTAGCACCTTCTCTGTGCCTGGGAAGCAGAAGTCTTCACATTGCTTCGCAGAATCGCTTTTGTGCAGAAAACAGTAACACTTGTTCAGAATGAAAGAAAGCACAGAGCCCCAGATTTTATGTTGTCCTGGAGAGCTTGCAGAGCACTGGGGAAAAGCAGGCAGAGAATTCCCTGCTACCACCTTCTCTGTGCCTGGGAAACAGAAGTGTTCCCATTGCTTCGCAGAATCGCTTTTGTGCAGAAAACAGTAACACTTGTTCAGAACGAAAGAAAGCACAGAGCCCCAGATTTTATGTTGTCCTGGAGAGCTTGCAGAGCACTGGGGAAAGGCAGGCAGAGAATTTCCTGCTACCACCTTCTCTGTGCCTGGGAAGCAGAAGTGTTCACATTGCTTCGCAGAATCGCTTTTGTGCAGAAAACAGTAACACTTGTTCAGAACGAAAGAAAGCACAGAGCCCCAGATTTTATGTTGTCCTGGAGAGCTTGCAGAGCACTGGGGAAAAGCAGGCAGAGAATTCCCTGCTACCACCTTCTCTGTGCCTGGGAAACAGAAGTGTTCACATTGCTTCGCAGAATCGCTTTTGTGCAGAAAACAGTAACACTTGTTCAGAACGAAGGAAAGCACAGAGCCCCAGATTTTATGTTGTCCTGGAGAGCTTGCAGAGCACTGGGGAAAGGCAGGCAGAGAATTCCCTGCTAGCACCTTCTCTGTGCCTGGGAAGCAGAAGTCTTCACATTGCTTCGCAGAATCGCTTTTGTGCAGAAAACAGTAACACTTGTTCAGAACGAAGGAAAGCACAGAGCCCCAGATTTTATGTTGTCCTGGAGAGCTTGCAGAGCACTGGGGAAAGGCAGGCAGAGAATTCCCTGCTAGCACCTTCTCTGTGCCTGGGAAGCAGAAGTGTTCCCATTGCTTCGCAGAATCGCTTTTGTGCAGAAAACAGTAACACTTGTTCAGAACGAAAGAAAGCACAGAGCCCCAGATTTTATGTTGTCCTGGAGAGCTTGCAGAGCACTGGGGAAAAGCAGGCAGAGAATTCCCTGCTAGCACCTTCTCTGTGCCTGGGAAGCAGAAGTGTTCAAATTGCTTCGCAGAATCGCTTTTGTGCAGAAAACAGTAACACTTGTTCAGAACGAAGGAAAGCACAGAGCCCCAGATTTTATGTTGTCCTGGAGAGCTTGCAGAGCACTGGGGAAAGGCAGGCAGAGAATTCCCTGCTAGCACCTTCTCTGTGCCTGGGAAGCAGAAGTCTTCACATTGCTTCGCAGAATCGCTTTTGTGCAGAAAACAATAACACTTGTTCAGAACGAAAGAAAGCACAGAGCCCCAGATTTTATGTTGTCCTGGAGAGCTTGCAGAGCACTGGGGAAAAGCAGGCAGAGAATTCCCTGCTAGCACCTTCTCTGTGCCTGGGAAGCAGAAGTGTTCACATTGCTTCGCAGAATCGCTTTTGTGCAGAAAACAGTAACACTTGTTCAGAACGAAAGAAAGCACAGAGCCCCAGATTTTATGTTGTCCTGGAGAGCTTGCAGAGCACTGGGGAAAAGCAGGCAGAGAATTCCCTGCTAGCACCTTCTCTGTGCCTGGGAAACAGAAGTGTTCACATTGCTTCGCAGAATCGCTTTTGTGCAGAAAACAGTAACACTTGTTCAGAACGAAAGAAAGCACAGAGCCCCAGATTTGCTGTTGTCCTGGAGAGCTTGCAGAGCAGTGGGGAAAGGCAGGCAGAGAATTCCCTGCTAGCCCCTTCTCTGTGCCTGGGAAACAGAAGTGTTCCCATTGCTTCGCAGAATCGCTTCTGTGCAGAAAACAGTAACACTTGTTCAGAACGAAGGAAAGCACAGAGCCCCAGATTTTATGTTGTCCTGGAGAGCTTGCAGAGCACTGGGGAAAAGCAGGCAGAGAATTCCCTGCTAGCACCTTCTCTGTGCCTGGGAAACAGAAGTTTTCCCATTGCTTCGCAGAATCGCTTTTGTGCAGAAAACAGTAACACTTGTTCAGAACGAAAGAAAGCACAGAGCCCCAGATTTTATGTTGTCCTGGAGAGCTTGCAGAGCACTGGGGAAAAGCAGGCAGAGAATTCCCTGCTAGCACCTTCTCTGTGCCTGGGAAACAGAAGTGTTCACATTGCTTCGCAGAATCGCTTTTGTGCAGAAAACAATAACACTTGTTCAGAACGAAAGAAAGCACAGAGCCCCAGATTTTATGTTGTCCTGGAGAGCTTGCAGAGCACTGGGGAAAGGCAGGCAGAGAATTCCCTGCTAGCACCTTCTCTGTGCCTGGGAAGCAGAAGTGTTCACATTGCTTCGCAGAATCGCTTTTGTGCAGAAAACAGTAACACTTGTTCAGAACGAAAGAAAGCACAGAGCCCCAGATTTTATGTTGTCCTGGAGAGCTTGCAGAGCACTGCGGAAAAGCAGGCAGAGAATTCCCTGCTAGCACCTTCTCTGTGCCTGGGAAGCAGAAGTGTTCAAATTGCTTCGCAGAATCGCTTTTGTGCAGAAAACAGTAACACTTGTTCAGAACGAAGGAAAGCACAGAGCCCCAGATTTTATGTTGTCCTGGAGAGCTTGCAGAGCACTGGGGAAAAGCAGGCAGAGAATTCCCTGCTAGCACCTTCTCTGTGCCTGGGAAGCAGAAGTGTTCACATTGCTTCGCAGAATCGCTTTTGTGCAGAAAACAATAACACTTGTTCAGAACGAAAGAAAGCACAGAGCCCCAGATTTTATGTTGTCCTGGAGAGCTTGCAGAGCACTGGGGAAAAGCAGGCAGAGAATTCCCTGCTAGCACCTTCTCTGTGCCTGGGAAGCAGAAGTGTTCACATTGCTTCGCAGAATCGCTTTTGTGCAGAAAACAGTAACACTTGTTCAGAACGAAAGAAAGCACAGAGCCCCAGATTTTATGTTGTCCTGGAGAGCTTGCAGAGCACTGGGGAAAAGCAGGCAGAGAATTCCCTGCTAGCACCTTCTCTGTGCCTGGGAAGCAGAAGTCTTCACATTGCTTCGCAGAATCGCTTTTGTGCAGAAAACAGTAACACTTGTTCAGAACGAAGGAAAGCACAGAGCCCCAGATTTTATGTTGTCCTGGAGAGCTTGCAGAGCACTGGGGAAAAGCAGGCAGAGAATTCCCTGCTAGCACCTTCTCTGTGCCTGGGAAACAGAAGTGTTCCCATTGCTTCGCAGAATCGCTTTTGTGCAGAAAACAGTAACACTTGTTCAGAACGAAAGAAAGCACAGAGCCCCAGATTTTATGTTGTCCTGGAGAGCTTGCAGAGCACTGGGGAAAGGCAGGCAGAGAATTCCCTGCTAGCACCTTCTCTGTGCCTGGGAAGCAGAAGTGTTCACATTGCTTCGCAGAATCGCTTTTGTGCAGAAAACAGTAACACTTGTTCAGAACGAAAGAAAGCACAGAGCCCCAGATTTTATGTTGTCCTGGAGAGCTTGCAGAGCACTGGGGAAAAGCAGGCAGAGAATTCCCTGCTACCACCTTCTCTGTGCCTGGGAAACAGAAGTGTTCACATTGCTTCGCAGAATCGCTTTTGTGCAGAAAACAGTAACACTTGTTCAGAACGAAGGAAAGCACAGAGCCCCAGATTTTATGTTGTCCTGGAGAGCTTGCAGAGCACTGGGGAAAGGCAGGCAGAGAATTCCCTGCTAGCACCTTCTCTGTGCCTGGGAAGCAGAAGTCTTCACATTGCTTCGCAGAATCGCTTTTGTGCAGAAAACAGTAACACTTGTTCAGAACGAAGGAAAGCACAGAGCCCCAGATTTTATGTTGTCCTGGAGAGCTTGCAGAGCACTGGGGAAAGGCAGGCAGAGAATTCCCTGCTAGCACCTTCTCTGTGCCTGGGAAGCGGAAGTGTTCAAATTGCTTCGCAGAATCGCTTTTGTGCAGAAAACAGTAACAGTTGTTCAGAACGAAGGAAAGCACAGAGCCCCAGATTTTATGTTGTCCTGGAGAGCTTGCAGAGCACTGGGGAAAGGCAGGCAGAGAATTCCCTGCTAGCACCTTCTCTGTGCCTGGGAAGCAGAAGTGTTCACATTGCTTCGCAGAATCGCTTTTGTGCAGAAAACAGTAACACTTGTTCAGAACGAAAGAAAGCACAGAGCCCCAGATTTTATGTTGTCCTGGAGAGCTTGCAGAGCACTGGGGAAAAGCAGGCAGAGAATTCCCTGCTAGCACCTTCTCTGTGCCTGGGAAACAGAAGTGTTCACATTGCTTCGCAGAATCGCTTTTGTGCAGAAAACAGTAACACTTGTTCAGAACGAAAGAAAGCACAGAGCCCCAGATTTGCTGTTGTCCTGGAGAGCTTGCAGAGCAGTGGGGAAAGGCAGGCAGAGAATTCCCTGCTAGCACCTTCTTTGTGCCTGTTCACATTGCTTCGCAGAATCGCTTTTGTGCAGAAAACAGTAACACTTGTTCAGAACGAAAGAAAGCACAGAGCCCCAGATTTTATGTTGTCCTGGAGAGCTTGCAGAGCACTGGGGAAAAGCAGGCAGAGAATTCCCTGCTAGCACCTTCTCTGTGCCTGGGAAGCAGAAGTCTTCACATTGCTTCGCAGAATCGCTTTTGTGCAGAAAACAGTAACACTTGTTCAGAATGAAAGAAAGCACAGAGGCCCAGATTTTATGTTGTCCTGGAGAGCTTGCAGAGCACTGGGGAAAAGCAGGCAGAGAATTCCCTGCTAGCACCTTCTCTGTGCCTGGGAAACAGAAGTGTTCCCATTGCTTCGCAGAATCGCTTCTGTGCAGAAAACAGTAACACTTGTTCAGAACGAAGGAAAGCACAGAGCCCCAGATTTTATGTTGTCCTGGAGAGCTTGCAGAGCACTGGGGAAAAGCAGGCAGAGAATTCCCTGCTAGCACCTTCTCTGTGCCTGGGAAACAGAAGTGTTCCCATTGCTTCGCAGAATCGCTTTTGTGCAGAAAACAGTAACACTTGTTCAGAACGAAGGAAAGCACAGAGCCCCAGATTTTATGTTGTCCTGGAGAGCTTGCAGAGCACTGGGGAAAGGCAGGCAGAGAATTCCCTGCTAGCACCTTCTCTGTGCCTGGGAAGCGGAAGTGTTCAAATTGCTTCGCAGAATCGCTTTTGTGCAGAAAACAGTAACAGTTGTTCAGAACGAAGGAAAGCACAGAGCCCCAGATTTTATGTTGTCCTGGAGAGCTTGCAGAGCACTGGGGAAAGGCAGGCAGAGAATTCCCTGCTAGCACCTTCTCTGTGCCTGGGAAGCAGAAGTGTTCACATTGCTTCGCAGAATCGCTTTTGTGCAGAAAACAGTAACACTTGTTCAGAACGAAAGAAAGCACAGAGCCCCAGATTTTATGTTGTCCTGGAGAGCTTGCAGAGCACTGGGGAAAAGCAGGCAGAGAATTCCCTGCTAGCACCTTCTCTGTGCCTGGGAAACAGAAGTGTTCACATTGCTTCGCAGAATCGCTTTTGTGCAGAAAACAGTAACACTTGTTCAGAACGAAAGAAAGCACAGAGCCCCAGATTTTATGTTGTCCTGGAGAGCTTGCAGAGCAGTGGGGAAAGGCAGGCAGAGAATTCCCTGCTAGCACCTTCTTTGTGCCTGTTCACATTGCTTCGCAGAATCGCTTTTGTGCAGAAAACAGTAACACTTGTTCAGAACGAAAGAAAGCACAGAGCCCCAGATTTTATGTTGTCCTGGAGAGCTTGCAGAGCACTGGGGAAAAGCAGGCAGAGAATTCCCTGCTACCACCTTCTCTGTGCCTGGGAAGCAGAAGTCTTCACATTGCTTCGCAGAATCGCTTTTGTGCAGAAAACAGTAACACTTGTTCAGAATGAAAGAAAGCACAGAGGCCCAGATTTTATGTTGTCCTGGAGAGCTTGCAGAGCACTGGGGAAAAGCAGGCAGAGAATTCCCTGCTAGCACCTTCTCTGTGCCTGGGAAACAGAAGTGTTCCCATTGCTTCGCAGAATCGCTTCTGTGCAGAAAACAGTAACACTTGTTCAGAACGAAGGAAAGCACAGAGCCCCAGATTTTATGTTGTCCTGGAGAGCTTGCAGAGCACTGGGGAAAAGCAGGCAGAGAATTCCCTGCTAGCACCTTCTCTGTGCCTGGGAAACAGAAGTGTTCCCATTGCTTCGCAGAATCGCTTTTGTGCAGAAAACAGTAACACTTGTTCAGAACGAAAGAAAGCACAGAGCCCCAGATTTTATGTTGTCCTGGAGAGCTTGCAGAGCACTGGGGAAAAGCAGGCAGAGAATTCCCTGCTAGCACCTTCTCTGTGCCTGGGAAGCAGAAGTGTTCACATTGCTTCGCAGAATCGCTTTTGTGCAGAAAACAATAACACTTGTTCAGAACGAAAGAAAGCACAGAGCCCCAGATTTTATGTTGTCCTGGAGAGCTTGCAGAGCACTGGGGAAAGGCAGGCAGAGAATTCCCTGCTAGCACCTTCTCTGTGCCTGGGAAGCAGAAGTGTTCACATTGCTTCGCAGAATCGCTTTTGTGCAGAAAACAGTAACACTTGTTCAGAACGAAAGAAAGCACAGAGCCCCAGATTTTATGTTGTCCTGGAGAGCTTGCAGAGCACTGGGGAAAAGCAGGCAGAGAATTCCCTGCTAGCACCTTCTCTGTGCCTGGGAAGCAGAAGTGTTCAAATTGCTTCGCAGAATCGCTTTTGTGCAGAAAACAGTAACAGTTGTTCAGAACGAAGGAAAGCACAGAGCCCCAGATTTTATGTTGTCCTGGAGAGCTTGCAGAGCACTGGGGAAAGGCAGGCAGAGAATTCCCTGCTAGCACCTTCTCTGTGCCTGGGAAGCAGAAGTGTTCACATTGCTTCGCAGAATCGCTTTTGTGCAGAAAACAGTAACACTTGTTCAGAACGAAAGAAAGCACAGAGCCCCAGATTTTATGTTGTCCTGGAGAGCTTGCAGAGCACTGGGGAAAAGCAGGCAGAGAATTCCCTGCTAGCACCTTCTCTGTGCCTGGGAAGCAGAAGTGTTCACATTGCTTCGCAGAATCGCTTTTGTGCAGAAAACAGTAACACTTCTTCAGAATGAAAGAAAGCACAGAGCCCCAGATTTTATGTTGTCCTGGAGAGCTTGCAGAGCACTGGGGAAAAGCAGGCAGAGAATTCCCTGCTAGCACCTTCTCTGTGCCTGGGAAGCAGAAGTGTTCCCATTGCTTCGCAGAATCGCTTTTGTGCAGAAAACAGTAACACTTGTTCAGAACGAAAGAAAGCACAGAGCCCCAGATTTTATGTTGTCCTGGAGAGCTTGCAGAGCACTGGGGAAAAGCAGGCAGAGAATTCCCTGCTAGCACCTTCTCTGTGCCTGGGAAGCAGAAGTGTTCAAATTGCTTCGCAGAATCGCTTTTGTGCAGAAAACAGTAACAGTTGTTCAGAACGAAGGAAAGCACAGAGCCCCAGATTTTATGTTGTCCTGGAGAGCTTGCAGAGCACTGGGGAAAGGCAGGCAGAGAATTCCCTGCTAGCACCTTCTCTGTGCCTGGGAAGCAGAAGTGTTCACATTGCTTCGCAGAATCGCTTTTGTGCAGAAAACAGTAACACTTGTTCAGAACGAAAGAAAGCACAGAGCCCCAGATTTTATGTTGTCCTGGAGAGCTTGCAGAGCACTGGGGAAAAGCAGGCAGAGAATTCCCTGCTAGCACCTTCTCTGTGCCTGGGAAGCAGAAGTGTTCACATTGCTTCGCAGAATCGCTTTTGTGCAGAAAACAGTAACACTTCTTCAGAATGAAAGAAAGCACAGAGCCCCAGATTTTATGTTGTCCTGGAGAGCTTGCAGAGCACTGGGGAAAAGCAGGCAGAGAATTCCCTGCTAGCACCTTCTCTGTGCCTGGGAAGCAGAAGTGTTCCCATTGCTTCGCAGAATCGCTTTTGTGCAGAAAACAGTAACACTTGTTCAGAACGAAAGAAAGCACAGAGCCCCAGATTTTATGTTGTCCTGGAGAGCTTGCAGAGCACTGGGGAAAAGCAGGCAGAGAATTCCCTGCTACCACCTTCTCTGTGCCTGGGAAACAGAAGTGTTCACATTGCTTCGCAGAATCGCTTTTGTGCAGAAAACAGTAACACTTGTTCAGAACGAAGGAAAGCACAGAGCCCCAGATTTTATGTTGTCCTGGAGAGCTTGCAGAGCACTGGGGAAAGGCAGGCAGAGAATTCCCTGCTACCACCTTCTCTGTGCCTGGGAAGCAGAAGTGTTCACATTGCTTTGCAGAATCGCTTTTGTGCAGAAAACAATAACACTTGTTCAGAACGAAAGAAAGCACAGAGCCCCAGATTTTATGTTGTCCTGGAGAGCTTGCAGAGCACTGGGGAAAAGCAGGCAGAGAATTCCCTGCTAGCACCTTCTCTGTGCCTGGGAAGCAGAAGTGTTCCCATTGCTTCGCAGAATCGCTTTTGTGCAGAAAACAGTAACACTTGTTCAGAACGAAAGAAAGCACAGAGCCCCAGATTTTATGTTGTCCTGGAGAGCTTGCAGAGCACTGGGGAAAAGCAGGCAGAGAATTCCCTGCTAGCACCTTCTCTGTGCCTGGGAAGCAGAAGTGTTCAAATTGCTTCGCAGAATCGCTTTTGTGCAGAAAACAGTAACAGTTGTTCAGAACGAAGGAAAGCACAGAGCCCCAGATTTTATGTTGTCCTGGAGAGCTTGCAGAGCACTGGGGAAAGGCAGGCAGAGAATTCCCTGCTAGCACCTTCTCTGTGCCTGGGAAGCAGAAGTGTTCACATTGCTTCGCAGAATCGCTTTTGTGCAGAAAACAGTAACACTTGTTCAGAACGAAAGAAAGCACAGAGCCCCAGATTTTATGTTGTCCTGGAGAGCTTGCAGAGCACTGGGGAAAAGCAGGCAGAGAATTCCCTGCTAGCACCTTCTCTGTGCCTGGGAAGCAGAAGTCTTCACATTGCTTCGCAGAATCGCTTTTGTGCAGAAAACAGTAACACTTCTTCAGAATGAAAGAAAGCACAGAGCCCCAGATTTTATGTTGTCCTGGAGAGCTTGCAGAGCACTGGGGAAAAGCAGGCAGAGAATTCCCTGCTACCACCTTCTCTGTGCCTGGGAAACAGAAGTGTTCACATTGCTTCGCAGAATCGCTTTTGTGCAGAAAACAGTAACACTTGTTCAGAACGAAGGAAAGCACAGAGCCCCAGATTTTATGTTGTCCTGGAGAGCTTGCAGAGCACTGGGGAAAGGCAGGCAGAGAATTCCCTGCTACCACCTTCTCTGTGCCTGGGAAGCAGAAGTGTTCACATTGCTTTGCAGAATCGCTTTTGTGCAGAAAACAGTAACACTTGTTCAGAACGAAAGAAAGCACAGAGCCCCAGATTTTATGTTGTCCTGGAGAGCTTGCAGAGCACTGGGGAAAAGCAGGCAGAGAATTCCCTGCTAGCACCTTCTCTGTGCCTGGGAAGCAGAAGTGTTCAAATTGCTTCGCAGAATCGCTTTTGTGCAGAAAACAGTAACACTTGTTCAGAACGAAGGAAAGCACAGAGCCCCAGATTTGCTGTTGTCCTGGAGAGCTTGCAGAGCACTGGGGAAAGGCAGGCAGAGAATTCCCTGCTAGCACCTTCTCTGTGCCTGGGAAGCAGAAGTGTTCACATTGCTTCGCAGAATCGCTTTTGTGCAGAAAACAGTAACACTTGTTCAGAACGAAAGAAAGCACAGAGCCTCAGATTTTATGTTGTCCTGGAGAGCTTGCAGAGCACTGGGGAAAAGCAGGCAGAGAATTCCCTGCTACCACCTTCTCTGTGCCTGGGAAGCAGAAGTGTTCACATTGCTTCGCAGAATCGCTTTTGTGCAGAAAACAGTAACACTTGTTCAGAACGAAAGAAAGCACAGAGCCCCAGATTTTATGTTGTCCTGGAGAGCTTGCAGAGCACTGGGGAAAAGCAGGCAGAGAATTCCCTGCTAGCACCTTCTCTGTGCCTGGGAAACTGAAGTGTTCCCATTGCTTCGCAGAATCGCTTTTGTGCAGAAAACAGTAACACTTGTTCAGAACGAAAGAAAGCACAGAGCCCCAGATTTTATGTTGTCCTGGAGAGCTTGCAGAGCACTGGGGAAAAGCAGGCAGAGAATTCCCTGCTACCACCTTCTCTGTGCCTGGGAAACAGAAGTGTTCACATTGCTTCGCAGAATCGCTTTTGTGCAGAAAACAGTAACACTTGTTCAGAACGAAAGAAAGCACAGAGCCCCAGATTTTATGTTGTCCTGGAGAGCTTGCAGAGCACTGGGGAAAAGCAGGCAGAGAATTCCCTGCTAGCACCTTCTCTGTGCCTGGGAAGCAGAAGTCTTCACATTGCTTCGCAGAATCGCTTTTGTGCAGAAAACAGTAACACTTGTTCAGAATGAAAGAAAGCACAGAGCCCCAGATTTTATGTTGTCCTGGAGAGCTTGCAGAGCACTGGGGAAAAGCAGGCAGAGAATTCCCTGCTAGCACCTTCTCTGTGCCTGGGAAACAGAAGTGTTCACATTGCTTCGCAGAATCGCTTTTGTGCAGAAAACAGTAACACTTGTTCAGAACGAAAGAAAGCACAGAGCCCCAGATTTTATGTTGTCCTGGAGAGCTTGCAGAGCACTGGGGAAAAGCAGGCAGAGAATTCCCTGCTAGCACCTTCTCTGTGCCTGGGAAGCAGAAGTGTTCACATTGCTTCGCAGAATCGCTTTTGTGCAGAAAACAGTAACACTTGTTCAGAATGAAAGAAAGCACAGAGCCCCAGATTTTATGTTGTCCTGGAGAGCTTGCAGAGCACTGGGGAAAAGCAGGCAGAGAATTCCCTGCTAGCACCTTCTCTGTGCCTGGGAAGCAGAAGTGTTCACGTTGCTTCGCAGAATCGCTTTTGTGCAGAAAACTGTAACACTTGTTGAGAACGAAAGAAAGCACAGAGCCCCAGATTTTATGTTGTCCTGGAGAGCTTGCAGAGCACTGGGGAAAAGCAGGCAGAGAATTCCCTGCTACCACCTTCTCTGTGCCTGGGAAACAGAAGTGTTCACATTGCTTCGCAGAATCGCTTTTGTGCAGAAAACAGTAACACTTGTTCAGAACGAAGGAAAGCACAGAGCCCCAGATTTTATGTTGTCCTGGAGAGCTTGCAGAGCACTGGGGAAAGGCAGGCAGAGAATTCCCTGCTAGCACCTTCTCTGTGCCTGGGAAGCAGAAGTGTTCACATTGCTTCGCAGAATCGCTTTTGTGCAGAAAACAGTAACACTTGTTCAGAACGAAAGAAAGCACAGAGCCCCAGATTTTATGTTGTCCTGGAGAGCTTGCAGAGCACTGGGGAAAGGCAGGCAGAGAATTCCCTGCTAGCACCTTCTCTGTGCCTGGGAAGCAGAAGTGTTCACATTGCTTCGCAGAATCGCTTTAGTGCAGAAAACAGTAACACTTGTTCAGAACGAAGAAAGCACAGAGCCCCAGATTTTATGTTGTCCTGGAGAGCTTGCAGAGCACTGGGGAAAAGCAGGCAGAGAATTCCCTGCTACCACCTTCTCTGTGCCTGGGAAGCAGAAGTCTTCACATTGCTTCGCAGAATCGCTTTTGTGCAGAAAACAGTAACACTTGTTCAGAATGAAAGAAAGCACAGAGCCCCAGATTTTATGTTGTCCTGGAGAGCTTGCAGAGCACTGGGGAAAAGCAGGCAGAGAATTCCCTGCTAGCACCTTCTCTGTGCCTGGGAAGCAGAAGTGTTCCCATTGCTTCGCAGAATCGCTTTTGTGCAGAAAACAGTAACACTTGTTCAGAACGAAAGAAAGCACAGAGCCCCAGATTTTATGTTGTCCTGGAGAGCTTGCAGAGCACTGGGGAAAAGCAGGCAGAGAATTCCCTGCTACCACCTTCTCTGTGCCTGGGAAACAGAAGTGTTCCCATTGCTTCGCAGAATCGCTTTTGTGCAGAAAACAGTAACACTTGTTCAGAACGAAGGAAAGCACAGAGCCCCAGATTTTATGTTGTCCTGGAGAGCTTGCAGAGCACTGGGGAAAGGCAGGCAGAGAATTCCCTGCTAGCACCTTCTCTGTGCCTGGGAAGCAGAAGTGTTCACATTGCTTCGCAGAATCGCTTTTGTGCAGAAAACAATAACACTTGTTCAGAACGAAAGAAAGCACAGAGCCCCAGATTTTATGTTGTCCTGGAGAGCTTGCAGAGCACTGGGGAAAAGCAGGCAGAGAATTCCCTGCTAGCACCTTCTCTGTGCCTGGGAAGCAGAAGTGTTCAAATTGCTTCGCAGAATCGCTTTTGTGCAGAAAACAGTAACACTTGTTCAGAACGAAGGAAAGCACAGAGCCCCAGATTTGCTGTTGTCCTGGAGAGCTTGCAGAGCACTGGGGAAAGGCAGGCAGAGAATTCCCTGCTAGCACCTTCTCTGTGCCTGGGAAGCAGAAGTGTTCACATTGCTTCGCAGAATCGCTTTTGTGCAGAAAACAGTAACACTTGTTCAGAACGAAAGAAAGCACAGAGCCCCAGATTTTATGTTGTCCTGGAGAGCTTGCAGAGCACTGGGGAAAAGCAGGCAGAGAATTCCCTGCTAGCACCTTCTCTGTGCCTGGGAAGCAGAAGTGTTCAAATTGCTTCGCAGAATCGCTTTTGTGCAGAAAACAGTAACACTTGTTCAGAACGAAAGAAAGCACAGAGCCCCAGATTTTATGTTGTCCTGGAGAGCTTGCAGAGCACTGGGGAAAAGCAGGCAGAGAATTCCCTGCTAGCACCTTCTCTGTGCCTGGGAAACAGAAGTGTTCAAATTGCTTCGCAGAATCGCTTTTGTGCAGAAAACAGTAACACTTGTTCAGAACGAAAGAAAGCACAGAGCCCCAGATTTTATGTTGTCCTGGAGAGCTTGCAGAGCACTGGGGAAAGGCAGGCAGAGAATTCCCTGCTAGCACCTTCTTTGTGCCTGTTCACATTGCTTCGCAGAATCGCTTTTGTGCAGAAAACAGTAACACTTGTTCAGAACGAAAGAAAGCACAGAGCCCCAGATTTTATGTTGTCCTGGAGAGCTTGCAGAGCACTGGGGAAAAGCAGGCAGAGAATTCCCTGCTAGCACCTTCTCTGTGCCTGGGAAGCAGAAGTCTTCACATTGCTTCGCAGAATCGCTTTTGTGCAGAAAACAGTAACACTTGTTCAGAATGAAAGAAAGCACAGAGCCCCAGATTTTATGTTGTCCTGGAGAGCTTGCAGAGCACTGGGGAAAAGCAGGCAGAGAATTCCCTGCTAGCACCTTCTCTGTGCCTGGGAAACAGAAGTGTTCCCATTGCTTCGCAGAATCGCTTTTGTGCAGAAAACAGTAACACTTGTTCAGAACGAAAGAAAGCACAGAGCCCCAGATTTTATGTTGTCCTGGAGAGCTTGCAGAGCACTGGGGAAAGGCAGGCAGAGAATTCCCTGCTAGCACCTTCTCTGTGCCTGGGAAGCAGAAGTGTTCACATTGCTTCGCAGAATCGCTTTTGTGCAGAAAACAGTAACACTTGTTCAGAACGAAAGAAAGCACAGAGCCCCAGATTTTATGTTGTCCTGGAGAGCTTGCAGAGCACTGGGGAAAAGCAGGCAGAGAATTCCCTGCTAGCACCTTCTCTGTGCCTGGGAAGCAGAAGTGTTCACATTGCTTCGCAGAATCGCTTTTGTGCAGAAAACAGTAACACTTGTTCAGAACGAAAGAAAGCACAGAGCCCCAGATTTTATGTTGTCCTGGAGAGCTTGCAGAGCACTGGGGAAAAGCAGGCAGAGAATTCCCTGCTAGCACCTTCTCTGTGCCTGGGAAGCAGAAGTCTTCACATTGCTTCGCAGAATCGCTTTTGTGCAGAAAACAGTAACACTTGTTCAGAATGAAAGAAAGCACAGAGCCCCAGATTTTATGTTGTCCTGGAGAGCTTGCAGAGCACTGGGGAAAAGCAGGCAGAGAATTCCCTGCTAGCACCTTCTCTGTGCCTGGGAAACAGAAGTGTTCCCATTGCTTCGCAGAATCGCTTTTGTGCAGAAAACAGTAACACTTGTTCAGAACGAAAGAAAGCACAGAGCCCCAGATTTTATGTTGTCCTGGAGAGCTTGCAGAGCACTGGGGAAAAGCAGGCAGAGAATTCCCTGCTAGCACCTTCTCTGTGCCTGGGAAGCAGAAGTGTTCACATTGCTTCACAGAATCGCTTTTGTGCAGAAAACAGTAACACTTGTTCAGAACTAAAGAAAGCACAGAGCCCCAGATTTTATGTTGTCCTGGAGAGCTTGCAGAGCACTGGGGAAAGGCAGGCAGAGAATTCCCTGCTAGCACCTTCTCTGTGCCTGGGAAGCAGAAGTGTTCACATTGCTTCGCAGAATCGCTTTTGTGCAGAAAACAGTAACACTTGTTCAGAACGAAAGAAAGCACAGAGCCCCAGATTTTATGTTGTCCTGGAGAGCTTGCAGAGCACTGGGGAAAAGCAGGCAGAGAATTCCCTGCTAGCACCTTCTCTGTGCCTGGGAAGCAGAAGTCTTCACATTGCTTCGCAGAATCGCTTTTGTGCAGAAAACAGTAACACTTGTTCAGAATGAAAGAAAGCACAGAGCCCCAGATTTTATGTTGTCCTGGAGAGCTTGCAGAGCACTGGGGAAAAGCAGGCAGAGAATTCCCTGCTACCACCTTCTCTGTGCCTGGGAAACAGAAGTGTTCCCATTGCTTCGCAGAATCGCTTTTGTGCAGAAAACAGTAACACTTGTTCAGAACGAAAGAAAGCACAGAGCCCCAGATTTTATGTTGTCCTGGAGAGCTTGCAGAGCACTGGGGAAAGGCAGGCAGAGAATTTCCTGCTACCACCTTCTCTGTGCCTGGGAAGCAGAAGTGTTCACATTGCTTCGCAGAATCGCTTTTGTGCAGAAAACAGTAACACTTGTTCAGAACGAAAGAAAGCACAGAGCCCCAGATTTTATGTTGTCCTGGAGAGCTTGCAGAGCACTGGGGAAAAGCAGGCAGAGAATTCCCTGCTACCACCTTCTCTGTGCCTGGGAAACAGAAGTGTTCACATTGCTTCGCAGAATCGCTTTTGTGCAGAAAACAGTAACACTTGTTCAGAACGAAGGAAAGCACAGAGCCCCAGATTTTATGTTGTCCTGGAGAGCTTGCAGAGCACTGGGGAAAGGCAGGCAGAGAATTCCCTGCTAGCACCTTCTCTGTGCCTGGGAAGCAGAAGTCTTCACATTGCTTCGCAGAATCGCTTTTGTGCAGAAAACAGTAACACTTGTTCAGAACGAAGGAAAGCACAGAGCCCCAGATTTTATGTTGTCCTGGAGAGCTTGCAGAGCACTGGGGAAAGGCAGGCAGAGAATTCCCTGCTAGCACCTTCTCTGTGCCTGGGAAGCAGAAGTGTTCCCATTGCTTCGCAGAATCGCTTTTGTGCAGAAAACAGTAACACTTGTTCAGAACGAAAGAAAGCACAGAGCCCCAGATTTTATGTTGTCCTGGAGAGCTTGCAGAGCACTGGGGAAAAGCAGGCAGAGAATTCCCTGCTAGCACCTTCTCTGTGCCTGGGAAGCAGAAGTGTTCAAATTGCTTCGCAGAATCGCTTTTGTGCAGAAAACAGTAACACTTGTTCAGAACGAAGGAAAGCACAGAGCCCCAGATTTTATGTTGTCCTGGAGAGCTTGCAGAGCACTGGGGAAAGGCAGGCAGAGAATTCCCTGCTAGCACCTTCTCTGTGCCTGGGAAGCAGAAGTCTTCACATTGCTTCGCAGAATCGCTTTTGTGCAGAAAACAATAACACTTGTTCAGAACGAAAGAAAGCACAGAGCCCCAGATTTTATGTTGTCCTGGAGAGCTTGCAGAGCACTGGGGAAAAGCAGGCAGAGAATTCCCTGCTAGCACCTTCTCTGTGCCTGGGAAGCAGAAGTGTTCACATTGCTTCGCAGAATCGCTTTTGTGCAGAAAACAGTAACACTTGTTCAGAACGAAAGAAAGCACAGAGCCCCAGATTTTATGTTGTCCTGGAGAGCTTGCAGAGCACTGGGGAAAAGCAGGCAGAGAATTCCCTGCTAGCACCTTCTCTGTGCCTGGGAAACAGAAGTGTTCACATTGCTTCGCAGAATCGCTTTTGTGCAGAAAACAGTAACACTTGTTCAGAACGAAAGAAAGCACAGAGCCCCAGATTTGCTGTTGTCCTGGAGAGCTTGCAGAGCAGTGGGGAAAGGCAGGCAGAGAATTCCCTGCTAGCCCCTTCTCTGTGCCTGGGAAACAGAAGTGTTCCCATTGCTTCGCAGAATCGCTTCTGTGCAGAAAACAGTAACACTTGTTCAGAACGAAGGAAAGCACAGAGCCCCAGATTTTATGTTGTCCTGGAGAGCTTGCAGAGCACTGGGGAAAAGCAGGCAGAGAATTCCCTGCTAGCACCTTCTCTGTGCCTGGGAAACAGAAGTTTTCCCATTGCTTCGCAGAATCGCTTTTGTGCAGAAAACAGTAACACTTGTTCAGAACGAAAGAAAGCACAGAGCCCCAGATTTTATGTTGTCCTGGAGAGCTTGCAGAGCACTGGGGAAAAGCAGGCAGAGAATTCCCTGCTAGCACCTTCTCTGTGCCTGGGAAACAGAAGTGTTCACATTGCTTCGCAGAATCGCTTTTGTGCAGAAAACAATAACACTTGTTCAGAACGAAAGAAAGCACAGAGCCCCAGATTTTATGTTGTCCTGGAGAGCTTGCAGAGCACTGGGGAAAGGCAGGCAGAGAATTCCCTGCTAGCACCTTCTCTGTGCCTGGGAAGCAGAAGTGTTCACATTGCTTCGCAGAATCGCTTTTGTGCAGAAAACAGTAACACTTGTTCAGAACGAAAGAAAGCACAGAGCCCCAGATTTTATGTTGTCCTGGAGAGCTTGCAGAGCACTGCGGAAAAGCAGGCAGAGAATTCCCTGCTAGCACCTTCTCTGTGCCTGGGAAGCAGAAGTGTTCAAATTGCTTCGCAGAATCGCTTTTGTGCAGAAAACAGTAACACTTGTTCAGAACGAAGGAAAGCACAGAGCCCCAGATTTTATGTTGTCCTGGAGAGCTTGCAGAGCACTGGGGAAAAGCAGGCAGAGAATTCCCTGCTAGCACCTTCTCTGTGCCTGGGAAGCAGAAGTGTTCACATTGCTTCGCAGAATCGCTTTTGTGCAGAAAACAATAACACTTGTTCAGAACGAAAGAAAGCACAGAGCCCCAGATTTTATGTTGTCCTGGAGAGCTTGCAGAGCACTGGGGAAAAGCAGGCAGAGAATTCCCTGCTAGCACCTTCTCTGTGCCTGGGAAGCAGAAGTGTTCACATTGCTTCGCAGAATCGCTTTTGTGCAGAAAACAGTAACACTTGTTCAGAACGAAAGAAAGCACAGAGCCCCAGATTTTATGTTGTCCTGGAGAGCTTGCAGAGCACTGGGGAAAAGCAGGCAGAGAATTCCCTGCTAGCACCTTCTCTGTGCCTGGGAAGCAGAAGTCTTCACATTGCTTCGCAGAATCGCTTTTGTGCAGAAAACAGTAACACTTGTTCAGAACGAAGGAAAGCACAGAGCCCCAGATTTTATGTTGTCCTGGAGAGCTTGCAGAGCACTGGGGAAAAGCAGGCAGAGAATTCCCTGCTAGCACCTTCTCTGTGCCTGGGAAACAGAAGTGTTCCCATTGCTTCGCAGAATCGCTTTTGTGCAGAAAACAGTAACACTTGTTCAGAACGAAAGAAAGCACAGAGCCCCAGATTTTATGTTGTCCTGGAGAGCTTGCAGAGCACTGGGGAAAGGCAGGCAGAGAATTCCCTGCTAGCACCTTCTCTGTGCCTGGGAAGCAGAAGTGTTCACATTGCTTCGCAGAATCGCTTTTGTGCAGAAAACAGTAACACTTGTTCAGAACGAAAGAAAGCACAGAGCCCCAGATTTTATGTTGTCCTGGAGAGCTTGCAGAGCACTGGGGAAAAGCAGGCAGAGAATTCCCTGCTACCACCTTCTCTGTGCCTGGGAAACAGAAGTGTTCACATTGCTTCGCAGAATCGCTTTTGTGCAGAAAACAGTAACACTTGTTCAGAACGAAGGAAAGCACAGAGCCCCAGATTTTATGTTGTCCTGGAGAGCTTGCAGAGCACTGGGGAAAGGCAGGCAGAGAATTCCCTGCTAGCACCTTCTCTGTGCCTGGGAAGCAGAAGTCTTCACATTGCTTCGCAGAATCGCTTTTGTGCAGAAAACAGTAACACTTGTTCAGAACGAAGGAAAGCACAGAGCCCCAGATTTTATGTTGTCCTGGAGAGCTTGCAGAGCACTGGGGAAAGGCAGGCAGAGAATTCCCTGCTAGCACCTTCTCTGTGCCTGGGAAGCGGAAGTGTTCAAATTGCTTCGCAGAATCGCTTTTGTGCAGAAAACAGTAACAGTTGTTCAGAACGAAGGAAAGCACAGAGCCCCAGATTTTATGTTGTCCTGGAGAGCTTGCAGAGCACTGGGGAAAGGCAGGCAGAGAATTCCCTGCTAGCACCTTCTCTGTGCCTGGGAAGCAGAAGTGTTCACATTGCTTCGCAGAATCGCTTTTGTGCAGAAAACAGTAACACTTGTTCAGAACGAAAGAAAGCACAGAGCCCCAGATTTTATGTTGTCCTGGAGAGCTTGCAGAGCACTGGGGAAAAGCAGGCAGAGAATTCCCTGCTAGCACCTTCTCTGTGCCTGGGAAACAGAAGTGTTCACATTGCTTCGCAGAATCGCTTTTGTGCAGAAAACAGTAACACTTGTTCAGAACGAAAGAAAGCACAGAGCCCCAGATTTGCTGTTGTCCTGGAGAGCTTGCAGAGCAGTGGGGAAAGGCAGGCAGAGAATTCCCTGCTAGCACCTTCTTTGTGCCTGTTCACATTGCTTCGCAGAATCGCTTTTGTGCAGAAAACAGTAACACTTGTTCAGAACGAAAGAAAGCACAGAGCCCCAGATTTTATGTTGTCCTGGAGAGCTTGCAGAGCACTGGGGAAAAGCAGGCAGAGAATTCCCTGCTAGCACCTTCTCTGTGCCTGGGAAGCAGAAGTCTTCACATTGCTTCGCAGAATCGCTTTTGTGCAGAAAACAGTAACACTTGTTCAGAATGAAAGAAAGCACAGAGGCCCAGATTTTATGTTGTCCTGGAGAGCTTGCAGAGCACTGGGGAAAAGCAGGCAGAGAATTCCCTGCTAGCACCTTCTCTGTGCCTGGGAAACAGAAGTGTTCCCATTGCTTCGCAGAATCGCTTCTGTGCAGAAAACAGTAACACTTGTTCAGAACGAAGGAAAGCACAGAGCCCCAGATTTTATGTTGTCCTGGAGAGCTTGCAGAGCACTGGGGAAAAGCAGGCAGAGAATTCCCTGCTAGCACCTTCTCTGTGCCTGGGAAACAGAAGTGTTCCCATTGCTTCGCAGAATCGCTTTTGTGCAGAAAACAGTAACACTTGTTCAGAACGAAGGAAAGCACAGAGCCCCAGATTTTATGTTGTCCTGGAGAGCTTGCAGAGCACTGGGGAAAGGCAGGCAGAGAATTCCCTGCTAGCACCGCCTCTGTGCCTGGGAAGCGGAAGTGTTCAAATTGCTTCGCAGAATCGCTTTTGTGCAGAAAACAGTAACAGTTGTTCAGAACGAAGGAAAGCACAGAGCCCCAGATTTTATGTTGTCCTGGAGAGCTTGCAGAGCACTGGGGAAAGGCAGGCAGAGAATTCCCTGCTAGCACCTTCTCTGTGCCTGGGAAGCAGAAGTGTTCACATTGCTTCGCAGAATCGCTTTTGTGCAGAAAACAGTAACACTTGTTCAGAACGAAAGAAAGCACAGAGCCCCAGATTTTATGTTGTCCTGGAGAGCTTGCAGAGCACTGGGGAAAAGCAGGCAGAGAATTCCCTGCTAGCACCTTCTCTGTGCCTGGGAAACAGAAGTGTTCACATTGCTTCGCAGAATCGCTTTTGTGCAGAAAACAGTAACACTTGTTCAGAACGAAAGAAAGCACAGAGCCCCAGATTTGCTGTTGTCCTGGAGAGCTTGCAGAGCAGTGGGGAAAGGCAGGCAGAGAATTCCCTGCTAGCACCTTCTTTGTGCCTGTTCACATTGCTTCGCAGAATCGCTTTTGTGCAGAAAACAGTAACACTTGTTCAGAACGAAAGAAAGCACAGAGCCCCAGATTTTATGTTGTCCTGGAGAGCTTGCAGAGCACTGGGGAAAAGCAGGCAGAGAATTCCCTGCTACCACCTTCTCTGTGCCTGGGAAGCAGAAGTCTTCACATTGCTTCGCAGAATCGCTTTTGTGCAGAAAACAGTAACACTTGTTCAGAATGAAAGAAAGCACAGAGGCCCAGATTTTATGTTGTCCTGGAGAGCTTGCAGAGCACTGGGGAAAAGCAGGCAGAGAATTCCCTGCTAGCACCTTCTCTGTGCCTGGGAAACAGAAGTGTTCCCATTGCTTCGCAGAATCGCTTCTGTGCAGAAAACAGTAACACTTGTTCAGAACGAAGGAAAGCACAGAGCCCCAGATTTTATGTTGTCCTGGAGAGCTTGCAGAGCACTGGGGAAAAGCAGGCAGAGAATTCCCTGCTAGCACCTTCTCTGTGCCTGGGAAACAGAAGTGTTCCCATTGCTTCGCAGAATCGCTTTTGTGCAGAAAACAGTAACACTTGTTCAGAACGAAAGAAAGCACAGAGCCCCAGATTTTATGTTGTCCTGGAGAGCTTGCAGAGCACTGGGGAAAAGCAGGCAGAGAATTCCCTGCTAGCACCTTCTCTGTGCCTGGGAAGCAGAAGTGTTCACATTGCTTCGCAGAATCGCTTTTGTGCAGAAAACAATAACACTTGTTCAGAACGAAAGAAAGCACAGAGCCCCAGATTTTATGTTGTCCTGGAGAGCTTGCAGAGCACTGGGGAAAGGCAGGCAGAGAATTCCCTGCTAGCACCTTCTCTGTGCCTGGGAAGCAGAAGTGTTCACATTGCTTCGCAGAATCGCTTTTGTGCAGAAAACAGTAACACTTGTTCAGAACGAAAGAAAGCACAGAGCCCCAGATTTTATGTTGTCCTGGAGAGCTTGCAGAGCACTGGGGAAAAGCAGGCAGAGAATTCCCTGCTAGCACCTTCTCTGTGCCTGGGAAGCAGAAGTGTTCAAATTGCTTCGCAGAATCGCTTTTGTGCAGAAAACAGTAACAGTTGTTCAGAACGAAGGAAAGCACAGAGCCCCAGATTTTATGTTGTCCTGGAGAGCTTGCAGAGCACTGGGGAAAGGCAGGCAGAGAATTCCCTGCTAGCACCTTCTCTGTGCCTGGGAAGCAGAAGTGTTCACATTGCTTCGCAGAATCGCTTTTGTGCAGAAAACAGTAACACTTGTTCAGAACGAAAGAAAGCACAGAGCCCCAGATTTTATGTTGTCCTGGAGAGCTTGCAGAGCACTGGGGAAAAGCAGGCAGAGAATTCCCTGCTAGCACCTTCTCTGTGCCTGGGAAGCAGAAGTGTTCACATTGCTTCGCAGAATCGCTTTTGTGCAGAAAACAGTAACACTTGTTCAGAACGAAAGAAAGCACAGAGCCCCAGATTTTATGTTGTCCTGGAGAGCTTGCAGAGCACTGGGGAAAAGCAGGCAGAGAATTCCCTGCTAGCACCTTCTCTGTGCCTGGGAAGCAGAAGTGTTCAAATTGCTTCGCAGAATCGCTTTTGTGCAGAAAACAGTAACAGTTGTTCAGAACGAAGGAAAGCACAGAGCCCCAGATTTTATGTTGTCCTGGAGAGCTTGCAGAGCACTGGGGAAAGGCAGGCAGAGAATTCCCTGCTAGCACCTTCTCTGTGCCTGGGAAGCAGAAGTGTTCACATTGCTTCGCAGAATCGCTTTTGTGCAGAAAACAGTAACACTTGTTCAGAACGAAAGAAAGCACAGAGCCCCAGATTTTATGTTGTCCTGGAGAGCTTGCAGAGCACTGGGGAAAAGCAGGCAGAGAATTCCCTGCTAGCACCTTCTCTGTGCCTGGGAAGCAGAAGTGTTCCCATTGCTTCGCAGAATCGCTTTTGTGCAGAAAACAGTAACACTTGTTCAGAACGAAAGAAAGCACAGAGCCCCAGATTTTATGTTGTCCTGGAGAGCTTGCAGAGCACTGGGGAAAAGCAGGCAGAGAATTCCCTGCTAGCACCTTCTCTGTGCCTGGGAAGCAGAAGTGTTCAAATTGCTTCGCAGAATCGCTTTTGTGCAGAAAACAGTAACAGTTGTTCAGAACGAAGGAAAGCACAGAGCCCCAGATTTTATGTTGTCCTGGAGAGCTTGCAGAGCACTGGGGAAAGGCAGGCAGAGAATTCCCTGCTAGCACCTTCTCTGTGCCTGGGAAGCAGAAGTGTTCACATTGCTTCGCAGAATCGCTTTTGTGCAGAAAACAGTAACACTTGTTCAGAACGAAAGAAAGCACAGAGCCCCAGATTTTATGTTGTCCTGGAGAGCTTGCAGAGCACTGGGGAAAAGCAGGCAGAGAATTCCCTGCTAGCACCTTCTCTGTGCCTGGGAAGCAGAAGTGTTCACATTGCTTCGCAGAATCGCTTTTGTGCAGAAAACAGTAACACTTCTTCAGAATGAAAGAAAGCACAGAGCCCCAGATTTTATGTTGTCCTGGAGAGCTTGCAGAGCACTGGGGAAAAGCAGGCAGAGAATTCCCTGCTAGCACCTTCTCTGTGCCTGGGAAGCAGAAGTGTTCCCATTGCTTCGCAGAATCGCTTTTGTGCAGAAAACAATAACACTTGTTCAGAACGAAAGAAAGCACAGAGCCCCAGATTTTATGTTGTCCTGGAGAGCTTGCAGAGCACTGGGGAAAAGCAGGCAGAGAATTCCCTGCTACCACCTTCTCTGTGCCTGGGAAACAGAAGTGTTCACATTGCTTCGCAGAATCGCTTTTGTGCAGAAAACAGTAACACTTGTTCAGAACGAAGGAAAGCACAGAGCCCCAGATTTTATGTTGTCCTGGAGAGCTTGCAGAGCACTGGGGAAAGGCAGGCAGAGAATTCCCTGCTACCACCTTCTCTGTGCCTGGGAAGCAGAAGTGTTCACATTGCTTCGCAGAATCGCTTTTGTGCAGAAAACAGTAACACTTGTTCAGAACGAAAGAAAGCACAGAGCCCCAGATTTTATGTTGTCCTGGAGAGCTTGCAGAGCACTGGGGAAAAGCAGGCAGAGAATTCCCTGCTAGCACCTTCTCTGTGCCTGGGAAACAGAAGTGTTCACATTGCTTCGCAGAATCGCTTTTGTGCAGAAAACAGTAACACTTGTTCAGAACGAAAGAAAGCACAGAGCCCCAGATTTGCTGTTGTCCTGGAGAGCTTGCAGAGCAGTGGGGAAAGGCAGGCAGAGAATTCCCTGCTAGCACCTTCTTTGTGCCTGTTCACATTGCTTCGCAGAATCGCTTTTGTGCAGAAAACAGTAACACTTGTTCAGAACGAAAGAAAGCACAGAGCCCCAGATTTTATGTTGTCCTGGAGAGCTTGCAGAGCACTGGGGAAAAGCAGGCAGAGAATTCCCTGCTACCACCTTCTCTGTGCCTGGGAAGCAGAAGTCTTCACATTGCTTCGCAGAATCGCTTTTGTGCAGAAAACAGTAACACTTGTTCAGAATGAAAGAAAGCACAGAGGCCCAGATTTTATGTTGTCCTGGAGAGCTTGCAGAGCACTGGGGAAAAGCAGGCAGAGAATTCCCTGCTAGCACCTTCTCTGTGCCTGGGAAACAGAAGTGTTCCCATTGCTTCGCAGAATCGCTTCTGTGCAGAAAACAGTAACACTTGTTCAGAACGAAGGAAAGCACAGAGCCCCAGATTTTATGTTGTCCTGGAGAGCTTGCAGAGCACTGGGGAAAAGCAGGCAGAGAATTCCCTGCTAGCACCTTCTCTGTGCCTGGGAAACAGAAGTGTTCCCATTGCTTCGCAGAATCGCTTTTGTGCAGAAAACAGTAACACTTGTTCAGAACGAAAGAAAGCACAGAGCCCCAGATTTTATGTTGTCCTGGAGAGCTTGCAGAGCACTGGGGAAAAGCAGGCAGAGAATTCCCTGCTAGCACCTTCTCTGTGCCTGGGAAGCAGAAGTGTTCACATTGCTTCGCAGAATCGCTTTTGTGCAGAAAACAATAACACTTGTTCAGAACGAAAGAAAGCACAGAGCCCCAGATTTTATGTTGTCCTGGAGAGCTTGCAGAGCACTGGGGAAAGGCAGGCAGAGAATTCCCTGCTAGCACCTTCTCTGTGCCTGGGAAGCAGAAGTGTTCACATTGCTTCGCAGAATCGCTTTTGTGCAGAAAACAGTAACACTTGTTCAGAACGAAAGAAAGCACAGAGCCCCAGATTTTATGTTGTCCTGGAGAGCTTGCAGAGCACTGGGGAAAAGCAGGCAGAGAATTCCCTGCTAGCACCTTCTCTGTGCCTGGGAAGCAGAAGTGTTCAAATTGCTTCGCAGAATCGCTTTTGTGCAGAAAACAGTAACAGTTGTTCAGAACGAAGGAAAGCACAGAGCCCCAGATTTTATGTTGTCCTGGAGAGCTTGCAGAGCACTGGGGAAAGGCAGGCAGAGAATTCCCTGCTAGCACCTTCTCTGTGCCTGGGAAGCAGAAGTGTTCACATTGCTTCGCAGAATCGCTTTTGTGCAGAAAACAGTAACACTTGTTCAGAACGAAAGAAAGCACAGAGCCCCAGATTTTATGTTGTCCTGGAGAGCTTGCAGAGCACTGGGGAAAAGCAGGCAGAGAATTCCCTGCTAGCACCTTCTCTGTGCCTGGGAAGCAGAAGTGTTCACATTGCTTCGCAGAATCGCTTTTGTGCAGAAAACAGTAACACTTCTTCAGAATGAAAGAAAGCACAGAGCCCCAGATTTTATGTTGTCCTGGAGAGCTTGCAGAGCACTGGGGAAAAGCAGGCAGAGAATTCCCTGCTAGCACCTTCTCTGTGCCTGGGAAGCAGAAGTGTTCCCATTGCTTCGCAGAATCGCTTTTGTGCAGAAAACAGTAACACTTGTTCAGAACGAAAGAAAGCACAGAGCCCCAGATTTTATGTTGTCCTGGAGAGCTTGCAGAGCACTGGGGAAAAGCAGGCAGAGAATTCCCTGCTAGCACCTTCTCTGTGCCTGGGAAGCAGAAGTGTTCAAATTGCTTCGCAGAATCGCTTTTGTGCAGAAAACAGTAACAGTTGTTCAGAACGAAGGAAAGCACAGAGCCCCAGATTTTATGTTGTCCTGGAGAGCTTGCAGAGCACTGGGGAAAGGCAGGCAGAGAATTCCCTGCTAGCACCTTCTCTGTGCCTGGGAAGCAGAAGTGTTCACATTGCTTCGCAGAATCGCTTTTGTGCAGAAAACAGTAACACTTGTTCAGAACGAAAGAAAGCACAGAGCCCCAGATTTTATGTTGTCCTGGAGAGCTTGCAGAGCACTGGGGAAAAGCAGGCAGAGAATTCCCTGCTAGCACCTTCTCTGTGCCTGGGAAGCAGAAGTGTTCACATTGCTTCGCAGAATCGCTTTTGTGCAGAAAACAGTAACACTTCTTCAGAATGAAAGAAAGCACAGAGCCCCAGATTTTATGTTGTCCTGGAGAGCTTGCAGAGCACTGGGGAAAAGCAGGCAGAGAATTCCCTGCTAGCACCTTCTCTGTGCCTGGGAAGCAGAAGTGTTCCCATTGCTTCGCAGAATCGCTTTTGTGCAGAAAACAGTAACACTTGTTCAGAACGAAAGAAAGCACAGAGCCCCAGATTTTATGTTGTCCTGGAGAGCTTGCAGAGCACTGGGGAAAAGCAGGCAGAGAATTCCCTGCTACCACCTTCTCTGTGCCTGGGAAACAGAAGTGTTCACATTGCTTCGCAGAATCGCTTTTGTGCAGAAAACAGTAACACTTGTTCAGAACGAAGGAAAGCACAGAGCCCCAGATTTTATGTTGTCCTGGAGAGCTTGCAGAGCACTGGGGAAAGGCAGGCAGAGAATTCCCTGCTACCACCTTCTCTGTGCCTGGGAAGCAGAAGTGTTCACATTGCTTTGCAGAATCGCTTTTGTGCAGAAAACAATAACACTTGTTCAGAACGAAAGAAAGCACAGAGCCCCAGATTTTATGTTGTCCTGGAGAGCTTGCAGAGCACTGGGGAAAAGCAGGCAGAGAATTCCCTGCTAGCACCTTCTCTGTGCCTGGGAAGCAGAAGTGTTCACATTGCTTCGCAGAATCGCTTTTGTGCAGAAAACAGTAACACTTGTTCAGAACGAAAGAAAGCACAGAGCCCCAGATTTTATGTTGTCCTGGAGAGCTTGCAGAGCACTGGGGAAAAGCAGGCAGAGAATTCCCTGCTAGCACCTTCTCTGTGCCTGGGAAGCAGAAGTGTTCAAATTGCTTCGCAGAATCGCTTTTGTGCAGAAAACAGTAACAGTTGTTCAGAACGAAGGAAAGCACAGAGCCCCAGATTTTATGTTGTCCTGGAGAGCTTGCAGAGCACTGGGGAAAGGCAGGCAGAGAATTCCCTGCTAGCACCTTCTCTGTGCCTGGGAAGCAGAAGTGTTCACATTGCTTCGCAGAATCGCTTTTGTGCAGAAAACAGTAACACTTGTTCAGAACGAAAGAAAGCACAGAGCCCCAGATTTTATGTTGTCCTGGAGAGCTTGCAGAGCACTGGGGAAAAGCAGGCAGAGAATTCCCTGCTAGCACCTTCTCTGTGCCTGGGAAGCAGAAGTCTTCACATTGCTTCGCAGAATCGCTTTTGTGCAGAAAACAGTAACACTTCTTCAGAATGAAAGAAAGCACAGAGCCCCAGATTTTATGTTGTCCTGGAGAGCTTGCAGAGCACTGGGGAAAAGCAGGCAGAGAATTCCCTGCTACCACCTTCTCTGTGCCTGGGAAACAGAAGTGTTCACATTGCTTCGCAGAATCGCTTTTGTGCAGAAAACAGTAACACTTGTTCAGAACGAAGGAAAGCACAGAGCCCCAGATTTTATGTTGTCCTGGAGAGCTTGCAGAGCACTGGGGAAAGGCAGGCAGAGAATTCCCTGCTACCACCTTCTCTGTGCCTGGGAAGCAGAAGTGTTCACATTGCTTTGCAGAATCGCTTTTGTGCAGAAAACAATAACACTTGTTCAGAACGAAAGAAAGCACAGAGCCCCAGATTTTATGTTGTCCTGGAGAGCTTGCAGAGCACTGGGGAAAAGCAGGCAGAGAATTCCCTGCTAGCACCTTCTCTGTGCCTGGGAAGCAGAAGTGTTCAAATTGCTTCGCAGAATCGCTTTTGTGCAGAAAACAGTAACACTTGTTCAGAACGAAGGAAAGCACAGAGCCCCAGATTTGCTGTTGTCCTGGAGAGCTTGCAGAGCACTGGGGAAAGGCAGGCAGAGAATTCCCTGCTAGCACCTTCTCTGTGCCTGGGAAGCAGAAGTGTTCACATTGCTTCGCAGAATCGCTTTTGTGCAGAAAACAGTAACACTTGTTCAGAACGAAAGAAAGCACAGAGCCTCAGATTTTATGTTGTCCTGGAGAGCTTGCAGAGCACTGGGGAAAAGCAGGCAGAGAATTCCCTGCTACCACCTTCTCTGTGCCTGGGAAGCAGAAGTGTTCACATTGCTTCGCAGAATCGCTTTTGTGCAGAAAACAGTAACACTTGTTCAGAACGAAAGAAAGCACAGAGCCCCAGATTTTATGTTGTCCTGGAGAGCTTGCAGAGCACTGGGGAAAAGCAGGCAGAGAATTCCCTGCTAGCACCTTCTCTGTGCCTGGGAAACTGAAGTGTTCCCATTGCTTCGCAGAATCGCTTTTGTGCAGAAAACAGTAACACTTGTTCAGAACGAAAGAAAGCACAGAGCCCCAGATTTTATGTTGTCCTGGAGAGCTTGCAGAGCACTGGGGAAAAGCAGGCAGAGAATTCCCTGCTACCACCTTCTCTGTGCCTGGGAAACAGAAGTGTTCACATTGCTTCGCAGAATCGCTTTTGTGCAGAAAACAGTAACACTTGTTCAGAACGAAAGAAAGCACAGAGCCCCAGATTTTATGTTGTCCTGGAGAGCTTGCAGAGCACTGGGGAAAAGCAGGCAGAGAATTCCCTGCTAGCACCTTCTCTGTGCCTGGGAAGCAGAAGTCTTCACATTGCTTCGCAGAATCGCTTTTGTGCAGAAAACAGTAACACTTGTTCAGAATGAAAGAAAGCACAGAGCCCCAGATTTTATGTTGTCCTGGAGAGCTTGCAGAGCACTGGGGAAAAGCAGGCAGAGAATTCCCTGCTAGCACCTTCTCTGTGCCTGGGAAACAGAAGTGTTCACATTGCTTCGCAGAATCGCTTTTGTGCAGAAAACAGTAACACTTGTTCAGAACGAAAGAAAGCACAGAGCCCCAGATTTTATGTTGTCCTGGAGAGCTTGCAGAGCACTGGGGAAAAGCAGGCAGAGAATTCCCTGCTAGCACCTTCTCTGTGCCTGGGAAGCAGAAGTGTTCACATTGCTTCGCAGAATCGCTTTTGTGCAGAAAACAGTAACACTTGTTCAGAATGAAAGAAAGCACAGAGCCCCAGATTTTATGTTGTCCTGGAGAGCTTGCAGAGCACTGGGGAAAAGCAGGCAGAGAATTCCCTGCTAGCACCTTCTCTGTGCCTGGGAAGCAGAAGTGTTCACGTTGCTTCGCAGAATCGCTTTTGTGCAGAAAACTGTAACACTTGTTGAGAACGAAAGAAAGCACAGAGCCCCAGATTTTATGTTGTCCTGGAGAGCTTGCAGAGCACTGGGGAAAAGCAGGCAGAGAATTCCCTGCTACCACCTTCTCTGTGCCTGGGAAACAGAAGTGTTCACATTGCTTCGCAGAATCGCTTTTGTGCAGAAAACAGTAACACTTGTTCAGAACGAAGGAAAGCACAGAGCCCCAGATTTTATGTTGTCCTGGAGAGCTTGCAGAGCACTGGGGAAAGGCAGGCAGAGAATTCCCTGCTAGCACCTTCTCTGTGCCTGGGAAGCAGAAGTGTTCACATTGCTTCGCAGAATCGCTTTTGTGCAGAAAACAGTAACACTTGTTCAGAACGAAAGAAAGCACAGAGCCCCAGATTTTATGTTGTCCTGGAGAGCTTGCAGAGCACTGGGGAAAGGCAGGCAGAGAATTCCCTGCTAGCACCTTCTCTGTGCCTGGGAAGCAGAAGTGTTCACATTGCTTCGCAGAATCGCTTTAGTGCAGAAAACAGTAACACTTGTTCAGAACGAAGAAAGCACAGAGCCCCAGATTTTATGTTGTCCTGGAGAGCTTGCAGAGCACTGGGGAAAAGCAGGCAGAGAATTCCCTGCTACCACCTTCTCTGTGCCTGGGAAGCAGAAGTCTTCACATTGCTTCGCAGAATCGCTTTTGTGCAGAAAACAGTAACACTTGTTCAGAACGAAAGAAAGCACAGAGCCCCAGATTTTATGTTGTCCTGGAGAGCTTGCAGAGCACTGGGGAAAGGCAGGCAGAGAATTCCCTGCTAGCACCTTCTCTGTGCCTGGGAAGCAGAAGTGTTCACATTGCTTCGCAGAATCGCTTTTGTGCAGAAAACAGTAACACTTGTTCAGAACGAAAGAAAGCACAGAGCCCCAGATTTTATGTTGTCCTGGAGAGCTTGCAGAGCACTGGGGAAAAGCAGGCAGAGAATTCCCTGCTAGCACCTTCTCTGTGCCTGGGAAGCAGAAGTCTTCACATTGCTTCGCAGAATCGCTTTTGTGCAGAATACAGTAACACTTCTTCAGAATGAAAGAAAGCACAGAGCCCCAGATTTTATGTTGTCCTGGAGAGCTTGCAGAGCACTGGGGAAAAGCAGGCAGAGAATTCCCTGCTACCACCTTCTCTGTGCCTGGGAAACAGAAGTGTTCACATTGCTTCGCAGAATCGCTTTTGTGCAGAAAACAGTAACACTTGTTCAGAACGAAGGAAAGCACAGAGCCCCAGATTTTATGTTGTCCTGGAGAGCTTGCAGAGCACTGGGGAAAGGCAGGCAGAGAATTCCCTGCTACCACCTTCTCTGTGCCTGGGAAGCAGAAGTGTTCACATTGCTTTGCAGAATCGCTTTTGTGCAGAAAACAATAACACTTGTTCAGAACGAAAGAAAGCACAGAGCCCCAGATTTTATGTTGTCCTGGAGAGCTTGCAGAGCACTGGGGAAAAGCAGGCAGAGAATTCCCTGCTAGCACCTTCTCTGTGCCTGGGAAGCAGAAGTGTTCAAATTGCTTCGCAGAATCGCTTTTGTGCAGAAAACAGTAACACTTGTTCAGAACGAAGGAAAGCACAGAGCCCCAGATTTGCTGTTGTCCTGGAGAGCTTGCAGAGCACTGGGGAAAGGCAGGCAGAGAATTCCCTGCTAGCACCTTCTCTGTGCCTGGGAAGCAGAAGTGTTCACGTTGCTTCGCAGAATCGCTTTTGTGCAGAAAACTGTAACACTTGTTGAGAACGAAAGAAAGCACAGAGCCCCAGATTTTATGTTGTCCTGGAGAGCTTGCAGAGCACTGGGGAAAAGCAGGCAGAGAATTCCCTGCTACCACCTTCTCTGTGCCTGGGAAACAGAAGTGTTCACATTGCTTCGCAGAATCGCTTTTGTGCAGAAAACAGTAACACTTGTTCAGAACGAAGGAAAGCACAGAGCCCCAGATTTTATGTTGTCCTGGAGAGCTTGCAGAGCACTGGGGAAAGGCAGGCAGAGAATTCCCTGCTAGCACCTTCTCTGTGCCTGGGAAGCAGAAGTGTTCACATTGCTTCGCAGAATCGCTTTTGTGCAGAAAACAGTAACACTTGTTCAGAACGAAAGAAAGCACAGAGCCCCAGATTTTATGTTGTCCTGGAGAGCTTGCAGAGCACTGGGGAAAGGCAGGCAGAGAATTCCCTGCTAGCACCTTCTCTGTGCCTGGGAAGCAGAAGTGTTCACATTGCTTCGCAGAATCGCTTTAGTGCAGAAAACAGTAACACTTGTTCAGAACGAAGAAAGCACAGAGCCCCAGATTTTATGTTGTCCTGGAGAGCTTGCAGAGCACTGGGGAAAAGCAGGCAGAGAATTCCCTGCTACCACCTTCTCTGTGCCTGGGAAGCAGAAGTCTTCACATTGCTTCGCAGAATCGCTTTTGTGCAGAAAACAGTAACACTTGTTCAGAACGAAAGAAAGCACAGAGCCCCAGATTTTATGTTGTCCTGGAGAGCTTGCAGAGCACTGGGGAAAGGCAGGCAGAGAATTCCCTGCTAGCACCTTCTCTGTGCCTGGGAAGCAGAAGTGTTCACATTGCTTCGCAGAATCGCTTTTGTGCAGAAAACAGTAACACTTGTTCAGAACGAAAGAAAGCACAGAGCCCCAGATTTTATGTTGTCCTGGAGAGCTTGCAGAGCACTGGGGAAAAGCAGGCAGAGAATTCCCTGCTAGCACCTTCTCTGTGCCTGGGAAGCAGAAGTCTTCACATTGCTTCGCAGAATCGCTTTTGTGCAGAAAACAGTAACACTTCTTCAGAATGAAAGAAAGCACAGAGCCCCAGATTTTATGTTGTCCTGGAGAGCTTGCAGAGCACTGGGGAAAAGCAGGCAGAGAATTCCCTGCTACCACCTTCTCTGTGCCTGGGAAACAGAAGTGTTCACATTGCTTCGCAGAATCGCTTTTGTGCAGAAAACAGTAACACTTGTTCAGAACGAAGGAAAGCACAGAGCCCCAGATTTTATGTTGTCCTGGAGAGCTTGCAGAGCACTGGGGAAAGGCAGGCAGAGAATTCCCTGCTACCACCTTCTCTGTGCCTGGGAAGCAGAAGTGTTCACATTGCTTTGCAGAATCGCTTTTGTGCAGAAAACAATAACACTTGTTCAGAACGAAAGAAAGCACAGAGCCCCAGATTTTATGTTGTCCTGGAGAGCTTGCAGAGCACTGGGGAAAAGCAGGCAGAGAATTCCCTGCTAGCACCTTCTCTGTGCCTGGGAAGCAGAAGTGTTCAAATTGCTTCGCAGAATCGCTTTTGTGCAGAAAACAGTAACACTTGTTCAGAACGAAGGAAAGCACAGAGCCCCAGATTTGCTGTTGTCCTGGAGAGCTTGCAGAGCACTGGGGAAAGGCAGGCAGAGAATTCCCTGCTAGCACCTTCTCTGTGCCTGGGAAGCAGAAGTGTTCACATTGCTTCGCAGAATCGCTTTTGTGCAGAAAACAGTAACACTTGTTCAGAACGAAAGAAAGCACAGAGCCTCAGATTTTATGTTGTCCTGGAGAGCTTGCAGAGCACTGGGGAAAAGCAGGCAGAGAATTCCCTGCTACCACCTTCTCTGTGCCTGGGAAGCAGAAGTGTTCACATTGCTTCGCAGAATCGCTTTTGTGCAGAAAACAGTAACACTTGTTCAGAACGAAAGAAAGCACAGAGCCCCAGATTTTATGTTGTCCTGGAGAGCTTGCAGAGCACTGGGGAAAAGCAGGCAGAGAATTCCCTGCTACCACCTTCTCTGTGCCTGGGAAACAGAAGTGTTCACATTGCTTCGCAGAATCGCTTTTGTGCAGAAAACAGTAACACTTGTTCAGAACGAAAGAAAGCACAGAGCCCCAGATTTTATGTTGTCCTGGAGAGCTTGCAGAGCACTGGGGAAAAGCAGGCAGAGAATTCCCTGCTACCACCTTCTCTGTGCCTGGGAAACAGAAGTGTTCACATTGCTTCGCAGAATCGCTTTTGTGCAGAAAACAGTAACACTTGTTCAGAACGAAAGAAAGCACAGAGCCCCAGATTTTATGTTGTCCTGGAGAGCTTGCAGAGCACTGGGGAAAAGCAGGCAGAGAATTCCCTGCTAGCACCTTCTCTGTGCCTGGGAAGCAGAAGTCTTCACATTGCTTCGCAGAATCGCTTTTGTGCAGAAAACAGTAACACTTGTTCAGAATGAAAGAAAGCACAGAGCCCCAGATTTTATGTTGTCCTGGAGAGCTTGCAGAGCACTGGGGAAAAGCAGGCAGAGAATTCCCTGCTAGCACCTTCTCTGTGCCTGGGAAACAGAAGTGTTCACATTGCTTCGCAGAATCGCTTTTGTGCAGAAAACAGTAACACTTGTTCAGAACGAAAGAAAGCACAGAGCCCCAGATTTTATGTTGTCCTGGAGAGCTTGCAGAGCACTGGGGAAAAGCAGGCAGAGAATTCCCTGCTAGCACCTTCTCTGTGCCTGGGAAGCAGAAGTGTTCACATTGCTTCGCAGAATCGCTTTTGTGCAGAAAACAGTAACACTTGTTCAGAATGAAAGAAAGCACAGAGCCCCAGATTTTATGTTGTCCTGGAGAGCTTGCAGAGCACTGGGGAAAAGCAGGCAGAGAATTCCCTGCTACCACCTTCTCTGTGCCTGGGAAGCAGAAGTGTTCACGTTGCTTCGCAGAATCGCTTTTGTGCAGAAAACTGTAACACTTGTTGAGAACGAAAGAAAGCACAGAGCCCCAGATTTTATGTTGTCCTGGAGAGCTTGCAGAGCACTGGGGAAAAGCAGGCAGAGAATTCCCTGCTACCACCTTCTCTGTGCCTGGGAAACAGAAGTGTTCACATTGCTTCGCAGAATCGCTTTTGTGCAGAAAACAGTAACACTTGTTCAGAACGAAGGAAAGCACAGAGCCCCAGATTTTATGTTGTCCTGGAGAGCTTGCAGAGCACTGGGGAAAGGCAGGCAGAGAATTCCCTGCTAGCACCTTCTCTGTGCCTGGGAAGCAGAAGTGTTCACATTGCTTCGCAGAATCGCTTTTGTGCAGAAAACAGTAACACTTGTTCAGAACGAAAGAAAGCACAGAGCCCCAGATTTTATGTTGTCCTGGAGAGCTTGCAGAGCACTGGGGAAAGGCAGGCAGAGAATTCCCTGCTAGCACCTTCTCTGTGCCTGGGAAGCAGAAGTGTTCACATTGCTTCGCAGAATCGCTTTAGTGCAGAAAACAGTAACACTTGTTCAGAACGAAGAAAGCACAGAGCCCCAGATTTTATGTTGTCCTGGAGAGCTTGCAGAGCACTGGGGAAAAGCAGGCAGAGAATTCCCTGCTACCACCTTCTCTGTGCCTGGGAAGCAGAAGTCTTCACATTGCTTCGCAGAATCGCTTTTGTGCAGAAAACAGTAACACTTGTTCAGAACGAAAGAAAGCACAGAGCCCCAGATTTTATGTTGTCCTGGAGAGCTTGCAGAGCACTGGGGAAAAGCAGGCAGAGAATTCCCTGCTAGCACCTTCTTTGTGCCTGGGAAACAGAAGTGTTCCCATTGCTTCGCAGAATCACTTTTGTGCAGAAAACAGTAACACTTGTTCAGAACGAAAGAAAGCACAGAGCCCCAGATTTTATGTTGTCCTGGAGAGCTTGCAGAGCACTGGGGAAAAGCAGGCAGAGAATTCCCTGCTAGCACCTTCTCTGTGCCTGGAAAACAGAAGTGTTCACATTGCTTCGCAGAATCGCTTTTGTGCAGAAAACAGTAACAGTTGTTCAGAACGAAAGAAAGCACAGAGCCCCAGATTTTATGATGTCCTGGAGAGCTTGCAGAGCACTGGGGAAAGGCAGGCAGAGAATTCCCTGCTAGCACCTTCTCTGTGCCTGGGAAGCAGAAGTCTTCACATTGCTTCGCAGAATCGCTTTTGTGCAGAAAACAATAACACTTGTTCAGAACGAAGGAAAGCACAGAGCCCCAGATTTGCTGTTGTCCTGGAGAGCTTGCAGAGCACTGGGGAAAGGCAGGCAGAGAATTCCCTGCTAGCACCTTCTCTGTGCCTGGGAAGCAGAAGTGTTCACATTGCTTCGCAGAATCGCTTTTGTGCAGAAAACAGTAACACTTGTTCAGAACGAAAGAAAGCACAGAGCCCCAGATTTTATGTTGTCCTGGAGAGCTTGCAGAGCACTGGGGAAAAGCAGTCAGAGAATTCCCTGCTAGCACCTTCTCTGTGCCTGGGAAGCAGAAGTCTTCACATTGCTTCGCAGAATCGCTTTTGTGCAGAAAACAGTAACACTTGTTCAGAACGAAAGAAAGCACAGAGCCCCAGATTTTATGTTGTCCTGGAGAGCTTGCAGAGCACTGGGGAAAGGCAGGCAGAGAATTCCCTGCTACCACCTTCTCTGTGCCTGGGAAGCAGAAGTGTTCACATTGCTTTGCAGAATCGCTTTTGTGCAGAAAACAATAACACTTGTTCAGAACGAAAGAAAGCACAGAGCCCCAGATTTTATGTTGTCCTGGAGAGCTTGCAGAGCACTGGGGAAAAGCAGGCAGAGAATTCCCTGCTAGCACCTTCTCTGTGCCTGGGAAGCAGAAGTGTTCAAATTGCTTCGCAGAATCGCTTTTGTGCAGAAAACAGTAACACTTGTTCAGAACGAAGGAAAGCACAGAGCCCCAGATTTGCTGTTGTCCTGGAGAGCTTGCAGAGCACTGGGGAAAGGCAGGCAGAGAATTCCCTGCTAGCACCTTCTCTGTGCCTGGGAAGCAGAAGTGTTCACGTTGCTTCGCAGAATCGCTTTTGTGCAGAAAACTGTAACACTTGTTGAGAACGAAAGAAAGCACAGAGCCCCAGATTTTATGTTGTCCTGGAGAGCTTGCAGAGCACTGGGGAAAAGCAGGCAGAGAATTCCCTGCTACCACCTTCTCTGTGCCTGGGAAACAGAAGTGTTCACATTGCTTCGCAGAATCGCTTTTGTGCAGAAAACAGTAACACTTGTTCAGAACGAAGGAAAGCACAGAGCCCCAGATTTTATGTTGTCCTGGAGAGCTTGCAGAGCACTGGGGAAAGGCAGGCAGAGAATTCCCTGCTAGCACCTTCTCTGTGCCTGGGAAGCAGAAGTGTTCACATTGCTTCGCAGAATCGCTTTTGTGCAGAAAACAGTAACACTTGTTCAGAACGAAAGAAAGCACAGAGCCCCAGATTTTATGTTGTCCTGGAGAGCTTGCAGAGCACTGGGGAAAGGCAGGCAGAGAATTCCCTGCTAGCACCTTCTCTGTGCCTGGGAAGCAGAAGTGTTCACATTGCTTCGCAGAATCGCTTTAGTGCAGAAAACAGTAACACTTGTTCAGAACGAAGAAAGCACAGAGCCCCAGATTTTATGTTGTCCTGGAGAGCTTGCAGAGCACTGGGGAAAAGCAGGCAGAGAATTCCCTGCTACCACCTTCTCTGTGCCTGGGAAGCAGAAGTCTTCACATTGCTTCGCAGAATCGCTTTTGTGCAGAAAACAGTAACACTTGTTCAGAACGAAAGAAAGCACAGAGCCCCAGATTTTATGTTGTCCTGGAGAGCTTGCAGAGCACTGGGGAAAGGCAGGCAGAGAATTCCCTGCTAGCACCTTCTCTGTGCCTGGGAAGCAGAAGTGTTCACATTGCTTCGCAGAATCGCTTTTGTGCAGAAAACAGTAACACTTGTTCAGAACGAAAGAAAGCACAGAGCCCCAGATTTTATGTTGTCCTGGAGAGCTTGCAGAGCACTGGGGAAAAGCAGGCAGAGAATTCCCTGCTAGCACCTTCTCTGTGCCTGGGAAGCAGAAGTCTTCACATTGCTTCGCAGAATCGCTTTTGTGCAGAAAACAGTAACACTTCTTCAGAATGAAAGAAAGCACAGAGCCCCAGATTTTATGTTGTCCTGGAGAGCTTGCAGAGCACTGGGGAAAAGCAGGCAGAGAATTCCCTGCTACCACCTTCTCTGTGCCTGGGAAACAGAAGTGTTCACATTGCTTCGCAGAATCGCTTTTGTGCAGAAAACAGTAACACTTGTTCAGAACGAAGGAAAGCACAGAGCCCCAGATTTTATGTTGTCCTGGAGAGCTTGCAGAGCACTGGGGAAAGGCAGGCAGAGAATTCCCTGCTACCACCTTCTCTGTGCCTGGGAAGCAGAAGTGTTCACATTGCTTTGCAGAATCGCTTTTGTGCAGAAAACAATAACACTTGTTCAGAACGAAAGAAAGCACAGAGCCCCAGATTTTATGTTGTCCTGGAGAGCTTGCAGAGCACTGGGGAAAAGCAGGCAGAGAATTCCCTGCTAGCACCTTCTCTGTGCCTGGGAAGCAGAAGTGTTCAAATTGCTTCGCAGAATCGCTTTTGTGCAGAAAACAGTAACACTTGTTCAGAACGAAGGAAAGCACAGAGCCCCAGATTTGCTGTTGTCCTGGAGAGCTTGCAGAGCACTGGGGAAAGGCAGGCAGAGAATTCCCTGCTAGCACCTTCTCTGTGCCTGGGAAGCAGAAGTGTTCACATTGCTTCGCAGAATCGCTTTTGTGCAGAAAACAGTAACACTTGTTCAGAACGAAAGAAAGCACAGAGCCTCAGATTTTATGTTGTCCTGGAGAGCTTGCAGAGCACTGGGGAAAAGCAGGCAGAGAATTCCCTGCTACCACCTTCTCTGTGCCTGGGAAGCAGAAGTGTTCACATTGCTTCGCAGAATCGCTTTTGTGCAGAAAACAGTAACACTTGTTCAGAACGAAAGAAAGCACAGAGCCCCAGATTTTATGTTGTCCTGGAGAGCTTGCAGAGCACTGGGGAAAAGCAGGCAGAGAATTCCCTGCTACCACCTTCTCTGTGCCTGGGAAACAGAAGTGTTCACATTGCTTCGCAGAATCGCTTTTGTGCAGAAAACAGTAACACTTGTTCAGAACGAAAGAAAGCACAGAGCCCCAGATTTTATGTTGTCCTGGAGAGCTTGCAGAGCACTGGGGAAAAGCAGGCAGAGAATTCCCTGCTACCACCTTCTCTGTGCCTGGGAAACAGAAGTGTTCACATTGCTTCGCAGAATCGCTTTTGTGCAGAAAACAGTAACACTTGTTCAGAACGAAAGAAAGCACAGAGCCCCAGATTTTATGTTGTCCTGGAGAGCTTGCAGAGCACTGGGGAAAAGCAGGCAGAGAATTCCCTGCTAGCACCTTCTCTGTGCCTGGGAAGCAGAAGTCTTCACATTGCTTCGCAGAATCGCTTTTGTGCAGAAAACAGTAACACTTGTTCAGAATGAAAGAAAGCACAGAGCCCCAGATTTTATGTTGTCCTGGAGAGCTTGCAGAGCACTGGGGAAAAGCAGGCAGAGAATTCCCTGCTAGCACCTTCTCTGTGCCTGGGAAACAGAAGTGTTCACATTGCTTCGCAGAATCGCTTTTGTGCAGAAAACAGTAACACTTGTTCAGAACGAAAGAAAGCACAGAGCCCCAGATTTTATGTTGTCCTGGAGAGCTTGCAGAGCACTGGGGAAAAGCAGGCAGAGAATTCCCTGCTAGCACCTTCTCTGTGCCTGGGAAGCAGAAGTGTTCACATTGCTTCGCAGAATCGCTTTTGTGCAGAAAACAGTAACACTTGTTCAGAATGAAAGAAAGCACAGAGCCCCAGATTTTATGTTGTCCTGGAGAGCTTGCAGAGCACTGGGGAAAAGCAGGCAGAGAATTCCCTGCTACCACCTTCTCTGTGCCTGGGAAGCAGAAGTGTTCACGTTGCTTCGCAGAATCGCTTTTGTGCAGAAAACTGTAACACTTGTTGAGAACGAAAGAAAGCACAGAGCCCCAGATTTTATGTTGTCCTGGAGAGCTTGCAGAGCACTGGGGAAAAGCAGGCAGAGAATTCCCTGCTACCACCTTCTCTGTGCCTGGGAAACAGAAGTGTTCACATTGCTTCGCAGAATCGCTTTTGTGCAGAAAACAGTAACACTTGTTCAGAACGAAGGAAAGCACAGAGCCCCAGATTTTATGTTGTCCTGGAGAGCTTGCAGAGCACTGGGGAAAGGCAGGCAGAGAATTCCCTGCTAGCACCTTCTCTGTGCCTGGGAAGCAGAAGTGTTCACATTGCTTCGCAGAATCGCTTTTGTGCAGAAAACAGTAACACTTGTTCAGAACGAAAGAAAGCACAGAGCCCCAGATTTTATGTTGTCCTGGAGAGCTTGCAGAGCACTGGGGAAAGGCAGGCAGAGAATTCCCTGCTAGCACCTTCTCTGTGCCTGGGAAGCAGAAGTGTTCACATTGCTTCGCAGAATCGCTTTAGTGCAGAAAACAGTAACACTTGTTCAGAACGAAGAAAGCACAGAGCCCCAGATTTTATGTTGTCCTGGAGAGCTTGCAGAGCACTGGGGAAAAGCAGGCAGAGAATTCCCTGCTACCACCTTCTCTGTGCCTGGGAAGCAGAAGTCTTCACATTGCTTCGCAGAATCGCTTTTGTGCAGAAAACAGTAACACTTGTTCAGAACGAAAGAAAGCACAGAGCCCCAGATTTTATGTTGTCCTGGAGAGCTTGCAGAGCACTGGGGAAAAGCAGGCAGAGAATTCCCTGCTAGCACCTTCTTTGTGCCTGGGAAACAGAAGTGTTCCCATTGCTTCGCAGAATCACTTTTGTGCAGAAAACAGTAACACTTGTTCAGAACGAAAGAAAGCACAGAGCCCCAGATTTTATGTTGTCCTGGAGAGCTTGCAGAGCACTGGGGAAAAGCAGGCAGAGAATTCCCTGCTAGCACCTTCTCTGTGCCTGGAAAACAGAAGTGTTCACATTGCTTCGCAGAATCGCTTTTGTGCAGAAAACAGTAACAGTTGTTCAGAACGAAAGAAAGCACAGAGCCCCAGATTTTATGATGTCCTGGAGAGCTTGCAGAGCACTGGGGAAAGGCAGGCAGAGAATTCCCTGCTAGCACCTTCTCTGTGCCTGGGAAGCAGAAGTCTTCACATTGCTTCGCAGAATCGCTTTTGTGCAGAAAACAATAACACTTGTTCAGAACGAAGGAAAGCACAGAGCCCCAGATTTGCTGTTGTCCTGGAGAGCTTGCAGAGCACTGGGGAAAGGCAGGCAGAGAATTCCCTGCTAGCACCTTCTCTGTGCCTGGGAAGCAGAAGTGTTCACATTGCTTCGCAGAATCGCTTTTGTGCAGAAAACAGTAACACTTGTTCAGAACGAAAGAAAGCACAGAGCCCCAGATTTTATGTTGTCCTGGAGAGCTTGCAGAGCACTGGGGAAAAGCAGTCAGAGAATTCCCTGCTAGCACCTTCTCTGTGCCTGGGAAGCAGAAGTCTTCACATTGCTTCGCAGAATCGCTTTTGTGCAGAAAACAGTAACACTTGTTCAGAACGAAAGAAAGCACAGAGCCCCAGATTTTATGTTGTCCTGGAGAGCTTGCAGAGCACTGGGGAAAAGCAGGCAGAGAATTCCCTGCTAGCACCTTCTCTGTGCCTGGGAAGCAGAAGTCTTCACATTGCTTCGCAGAATCGCTTTTGTGCAGAAAACAATAACACTTGTTCAGAACGAAAGAAAGCACAGAGCCCCAGATTTTATGTTGTCCTGGAGAGCTTGCAGAGCACTGGGGAAAAAGAGGCAGAGAATTCCCTGCTAGCACCTTCTCTGTGCCTGGGAAGCAGAAGTGTTCAAATTGCTTCGCAGAATCGCTTTTGTGCAGAAAACAGTAACACTTGTTCAGAACGAAAGAAAGCACAGAGCCCCAGATTTTATGTTGTCCTGGAGAGCTTGCAGAGCACTGGGGAAAAGCAGGCAGAGAATTCCCTGCTAGCACCTTCTCTGTGCCTGGGAAGCAGAAGTGTTCACATTGCTTCGCAGAATCGCTTTTGTGCAGAAAACAGTAACACTTGTTCAGAATGAAAGAAAGCACAGAGCCCCAGATTTTATGTTGTCCTGGAGAGCTTGCAGAGCACTGGGGAAAAGCAGGCAGAGAATTCCCTGCTACCACCTTCTCTGTGCCTGGGAAGCAGAAGTGTTCCCATTGCTTCGCAGAATCGCTTTTGTGCAGAAAACAGTAACACTTGTTCAGAACGAAAGAAAGCACAGAGCCCCAGATTTTATGTTGTCCTGGAGAGCTTGCAGAGCACTGGGGAAAAGCAGGCAGAGAATTCCCTGCTACCACCTTCTCTGTGCCTGGGAAACAGAAGTGTTCACATTGCTTCGCAGAATCGCTTTTGTGCAGAAAACAGTAACACTTGTTCAGAACGAAGGAAAGCACAGAGCCCCAGATTTTATGTTGTCCTGGAGAGCTTGCAGAGCACTGGGGAAAGGCAGGCAGAGAATTCCCTGCTAGCACCTTCTCTGTGCCTGGGAAGCAGAAGTCTTCACATTGCTTCGCAGAATCGCTTTTGTGCAGAAAACAGTAACACTTGTTCAGAACGAAGGAAAGCACAGAGCCCCAGATTTTATGTTGTCCTGGAGAGTTTGCAGAGCACTGGGGAAAGGCAGGCAGAGAATTCCCTGCTAGCACCTTCTCTGTGCCTGGGAAGCAGAAGTGTTCACATTGCTTCGCAGAATCGCTTTTGTGCAGAAAACAGTAACACTTGTTCAGAACGAAAGAAAGCACAGAGCCCCAGATTTTATGTTGTCCTGGAGAGCTTGCAGAGCACTGGGGAAAAGCAGGCAGAGAATTCCCTGCTAGCACCTTCTCTGTGCCTGGGAAGCAGAAGTGTTCACATTGCTTCGCAGAATCGCTTTTGTGCAGAAAACAGTAACACTTGTTCAGAACGAAAGAAAGCACAGAGCCCCAGATTTTATGTTGTCCTGGAGAGCTTGCAGAGCACTGGGGAAAAGCAGGCAGAGAATTCCCTGCTAGCACCTTCTCTGTGCCTGGGAAACTGAAGTGTTCCCATTGCTTCGCAGAATCGCTTTTGTGCAGAAAACAGTAACACTTGTTCAGAACGAAAGAAAGCACAGAGCCCCAGATTTTATGTTGTCCTGGAGAGCTTGCAGAGCACTGGGGAAAAGCAGGCAGAGAATTCCCTGCTACCACCTTCTCTGTGCCTGGGAAACAGAAGTGTTCACATTGCTTCGCAGAATCGCTTTTGTGCAGAAAACAGTAACACTTCTTCAGAATGAAAGAAAGCACAGAGCCCCAGATTTTATGTTGTCCTGGAGAGCTTGCAGAGCACTGGGGAAAAGCAGGCAGAGAATTCCCTGCTACCACCTTCTCTGTGCCTGGGAAACAGAAGTGTTCACATTGCTTCGCAGAATCGCTTTTGTGCAGAAAACAGTAACACTTGTTCAGAACGAAGGAAAGCACAGAGCCCCAGATTTTATGTTGTCCTGGAGAGCTTGCAGAGCACTGGGGAAAGGCAGGCAGAGAATTCCCTGCTACCACCTTCTCTGTGCCTGGGAAGCAGAAGTGTTCACATTGCTTTGCAGAATCGCTTTTGTGCAGAAAACAATAACACTTGTTCAGAACGAAAGAAAGCACAGAGCCCCAGATTTTATGTTGTCCTGGAGAGCTTGCAGAGCACTGGGGAAAAGCAGGCAGAGAATTCCCTGCTAGCACCTTCTCTGTGCCTGGGAAGCAGAAGTGTTCAAATTGCTTCGCAGAATCGCTTTTGTGCAGAAAACAGTAACACTTGTTCAGAACGAAGGAAAGCACAGAGCCCCAGATTTGCTGTTGTCCTGGAGAGCTTGCAGAGCACTGGGGAAAGGCAGGCAGAGAATTCCCTGCTAGCACCTTCTCTGTGCCTGGGAAGCAGAAGTGTTCACGTTGCTTCGCAGAATCGCTTTTGTGCAGAAAACTGTAACACTTGTTGAGAACGAAAGAAAGCACAGAGCCCCAGATTTTATGTTGTCCTGGAGAGCTTGCAGAGCACTGGGGAAAAGCAGGCAGAGAATTCCCTGCTAGCACCTTCTCTGTGCCTGGGAAACAGAAGTGTTCACATTGCTTCGCAGAATCGCTTTTGTGCAGAAAACAGTAACACTTGTTCAGAACGAAGGAAAGCACAGAGCCCCAGATTTTATGTTGTCCTGGAGAGCTTGCAGAGCACTGGGGAAAGGCAGGCAGAGAATTCCCTGCTAGCACCTTCTCTGTGCCTGGGAAGCAGAAGTGTTCACATTGCTTCACAGAATCGCTTTTGTGCAGAAAACAGTAACACTTGTTCAGAACGAAAGAAAGCACAGAGCCCCAGATTTTATGTTGTCCTGGAGAGCTTGCAGAGCACTGGGGAAAGGCAGGCAGAGAATTCCCTGCTAGCACCTTCTCTGTGCCTGGGAAGCAGAAGTGTTCACATTGCTTCGCAGAATCGCTTTAGTGCAGAAAACAGTAACACTTGTTCAGAACGAAGAAAGCACAGAGCCCCAGATTTTATGTTGTCCTGGAGAGCTTGCAGAGCACTGGGGAAAAGCAGGCAGAGAATTCCCTGCTACCACCTTCTCTGTGCCTGGGAAGCAGAAGTCTTCACATTGCTTCGCAGAATCGCTTTTGTGCAGAAAACAGTAACACTTGTTCAGAACGAAAGAAAGCACAGAGCCCCAGATTTTATGTTGTCCTGGAGAGCTTGCAGAGCACTGGGGAAAGGCAGGCAGAGAATTCCCTGCTAGCACCTTCTCTGTGCCTGGGAAGCAGAAGTGTTCACATTGCTTCGCAGAATCGCTTTTGTGCAGAAAACAGTAACACTTGTTCAGAACGAAAGAAAGCACAGAGCCCCAGATTTTATGTTGTCCTGGAGAGCTTGCAGAGCACTGGGGAAAAGCAGGCAGAGAATTCCCTGCTAGCACCTTCTCTGTGCCTGGGAAGCAGAAGTCTTCACATTGCTTCGCAGAATCGCTTTTGTGCAGAAAACAGTAACACTTCTTCAGAATGAAAGAAAGCACAGAGCCCCAGATTTTATGTTGTCCTGGAGAGCTTGCAGAGCACTGGGGAAAAGCAGGCAGAGAATTCCCTGCTACCACCTTCTCTGTGCCTGGGAAACAGAAGTGTTCACATTGCTTCGCAGAATCGCTTTTGTGCAGAAAACAGTAACACTTGTTCAGAACGAAGGAAAGCACAGAGCCCCAGATTTTATGTTGTCCTGGAGAGCTTGCAGAGCACTGGGGAAAGGCAGGCAGAGAATTCCCTGCTACCACCTTCTCTGTGCCTGGGAAGCAGAAGTGTTCACATTGCTTTGCAGAATCGCTTTTGTGCAGAAAACAATAACACTTGTTCAGAACGAAAGAAAGCACAGAGCCCCAGATTTTATGTTGTCCTGGAGAGCTTGCAGAGCACTGGGGAAAAGCAGGCAGAGAATTCCCTGCTAGCACCTTCTCTGTGCCTGGGAAGCAGAAGTGTTCAAATTGCTTCGCAGAATCGCTTTTGTGCAGAAAACAGTAACACTTGTTCAGAACGAAGGAAAGCACAGAGCCCCAGATTTGCTGTTGTCCTGGAGAGCTTGCAGAGCACTGGGGAAAGGCAGGCAGAGAATTCCCTGCTAGCACCTTCTCTGTGCCTGGGAAGCAGAAGTGTTCACATTGCTTCGCAGAATCGCTTTTGTGCAGAAAACAGTAACACTTGTTCAGAACGAAAGAAAGCACAGAGCCTCAGATTTTATGTTGTCCTGGAGAGCTTGCAGAGCACTGGGGAAAAGCAGGCAGAGAATTCCCTGCTACCACCTTCTCTGTGCCTGGGAAGCAGAAGTGTTCACATTGCTTCGCAGAATCGCTTTTGTGCAGAAAACAGTAACACTTGTTCAGAACGAAAGAAAGCACAGAGCCCCAGATTTTATGTTGTCCTGGAGAGCTTGCAGAGCACTGGGGAAAAGCAGGCAGAGAATTCCCTGCTAGCACCTTCTCTGTGCCTGGGAAGCAGAAGTGTTCCCATTGCTTCGCAGAATCGCTTTTGTGCAGAAAACAGTAACACTTGTTCAGAACGAAAGAAAGCACAGAGCCCCAGATTTTATGTTGTCCTGGAGAGCTTGCAGAGCACTGGGGAAAAGCAGGCAGAGAATTCCCTGCTACCACCTTCTCTGTGCCTGGGAAACAGAAGTGTTCACATTGCTTCGCAGAATCGCTTTTGTGCAGAAAACAGTAACACTTGTTCAGAACGAAAGAAAGCACAGAGCCCCAGATTTTATGTTGTCCTGGAGAGCTTGCAGAGCACTGGGGAAAAGCAGGCAGAGAATTCCCTGCTACCACCTTCTCTGTGCCTGGGAAGCAGAAGTCTTCACATTGCTTCGCAGAATCGCTTTTGTGCAGAAAACAGTAACACTTGTTCAGAACGAAAGAAAGCACAGAGCCCCAGATTTTATGTTGTCCTGGAGAGCTTGCAGAGCACTGGGGAAAAGCAGGCAGAGAATTCCCTGCTAGCACCTTCTCTGTGCCTGGGAAACAGAAGTGTTCACATTGCTTCGCAGAATCGCTTTTGTGCAGAAAACAGTAACACTTGTTCAGAACGAAAGAAAGCACAGAGCCCCAGATTTTATGTTGTCCTGGAGAGCTTGCAGAGCACTGGGGAAAAGCAGGCAGAGAATTCCCTGCTAGCACCTTCTTTGTGCCTGGGAAACAGAAGTGTTCCCATTGCTTCGCAGAATCACTTTTGTGCAGAAAACAGTAACACTTGTTCAGAACGAAAGAAAGCACAGAGCCCCAGATTTTATGTTGTCCTGGAGAGCTTGCAGAGCACTGGGGAAAAGCAGGCAGAGAATTCCCTGCTAGCACCTTCTCTGTGCCTGGAAAACAGAAGTGTTCACATTGCTTCGCAGAATCGCTTTTGTGCAGAAAACAGTAACAGTTGTTCAGAACGAAAGAAAGCACAGAGCCCCAGATTTTATGATGTCCTGGAGAGCTTGCAGAGCACTGGGGAAAGGCAGGCAGAGAATTCCCTGCTAGCACCTTCTCTGTGCCTGGGAAGCAGAAGTCTTCACATTGCTTCGCAGAATCGCTTTTGTGCAGAAAACAATAACACTTGTTCAGAACGAAAGAAAGCACAGAGCCCCAGATTTTATGTTGTCCTGGAGAGCTTGCAGAGCACTGGGGAAAGGCAGGCAGAGAATTCCCTGCTAGCACCTTCTCTGTGCCTGGGAAGCAGAAGTGTTCACATTGCTTCGCAGAATCGCTTTTGTGCAGAAAACAGTAACACTTGTTCAGAACGAAAGAAAGCACAGAGCCCCAGATTTTATGTTGTCCTGGAGAGCTTGCAGAGCACTGGGGAAAAGCAGTCAGAGAATTCCCTGCTAGCACCTTCTCTGTGCCTGGGAAGCAGAAGTCTTCACATTGCTTCGCAGAATCGCTTTTGTGCAGAAAACAGTAACACTTGTTCAGAACGAAAGAAAGCACAGAGCCCCAGATTTTATGTTGTCCTGGAGAGCTTGCAGAGCACTGGGGAAAGGCAGGCAGAGAATTCCCTGCTAGCACCTTCTCTGTGCCTGGGAAGCAGAAGTCTTCACATTGCTTCGCAGAATCGCTTTTGTGCAGAAAACAATAACACTTGTTCAGAACGAAAGAAAGCACAGAGCCCCAGATTTTATGTTGTCCTGGAGAGCTTGCAGAGCACTGGGGAAAAAGAGGCAGAGAATTCCCTGCTAGCACCTTCTCTGTGCCTGGGAAGCAGAAGTGTTCAAATTGCTTCGCAGAATCGCTTTTGTGCAGAAAACAGTAACACTTGTTCAGAACGAAAGAAAGCACAGAGCCCCAGATTTTATGTTGTCCTGGAGAGCTTGCAGAGCACTGGGGAAAAGCAGGCAGAGAATTCCCTGCTAGCACCTTCTCTGTGCCTGGGAAGCAGAAGTGTTCACATTGCTTCGCAGAATCGCTTTTGTGCAGAAAACAGTAACACTTGTTCAGAATGAAAGAAAGCACAGAGCCCCAGATTTTATGTTGTCCTGGAGAGCTTGCAGAGCACTGGGGAAAAGCAGGCAGAGAATTCCCTGCTACCACCTTCTCTGTGCCTGGGAAGCAGAAGTGTTCCCATTGCTTCGCAGAATCGCTTTTGTGCAGAAAACAGTAACACTTGTTCAGAACGAAAGAAAGCACAGAGCCCCAGATTTTATGTTGTCCTGGAGAGCTTGCAGAGCACTGGGGAAAAGCAGGCAGAGAATTCCCTGCTACCACCTTCTCTGTGCCTGGGAAACAGAAGTGTTCACATTGCTTCGCAGAATCGCTTTTGTGCAGAAAACAGTAACACTTGTTCAGAACGAAGGAAAGCACAGAGCCCCAGATTTTATGTTGTCCTGGAGAGCTTGCAGAGCACTGGGGAAAGGCAGGCAGAGAATTCCCTGCTAGCACCTTCTCTGTGCCTGGGAAGCAGAAGTGTTCACATTGCTTTGCAGAATCGCTTTTGTGCAGAAAACAATAACACTTGTTCAGAACGAAAGAAAGCACAGAGCCCCAGATTTTATGTTGTCCTGGAGAGCTTGCAGAGCACTGGGGAAAAGCAGGCAGAGAATTCCCTGCTAGCACCTTCTCTGTGCCTGGGAAGCAGAAGTGTTCACATTGCTTCGCAGAATCGCTTTTGTGCAGAAAACAGTAACACTTGTTCAGAACGAAGGAAAGCACAGAGCCCCAGATTTTATGTTGTCCTGGAGAGTTTGCAGAGCACTGGGGAAAGGCAGGCAGAGAATTCCCTGCTAGCACCTTCTCTGTGCCTGGGAAGCAGAAGTGTTCACATTGCTTCGCAGAATCGCTTTTGTGCAGAAAACAGTAACACTTGTTCAGAACGAAAGAAAGCACAGAGCCCCAGATTTTATGTTGTCCTGGAGAGCTTGCAGAGCACTGGGGAAAAGCAGGCAGAGAATTCCCTGCTAGCACCTTCTCTGTGCCTGGGAAGCAGAAGTGTTCACATTGCTTCGCAGAATCGCTTTTGTGCAGAAAACAGTAACACTTGTTCAGAACGAAAGAAAGCACAGAGCCCCAGATTTTATGTTGTCCTGGAGAGCTTGCAGAGCACTGGGGAAAAGCAGGCAGAGAATTCCCTGCTAGCACCTTCTCTGTGCCTGGGAAACTGAAGTGTTCCCATTGCTTCGCAGAATCGCTTTTGTGCAGAAAACAGTAACACTTGTTCAGAACGAAAGAAAGCACAGAGCCCCAGATTTTATGTTGTCCTGGAGAGCTTGCAGAGCACTGGGGAAAAGCAGGCAGAGAATTCCCTGCTACCACCTTCTCTGTGCCTGGGAAACAGAAGTGTTCACATTGCTTCGCAGAATCGCTTTTGTGCAGAAAACAGTAACACTTGTTCAGAACGAAAGAAAGCACAGAGCCCCAGATTTTATGTTGTCCTGGAGAGCTTGCAGAGCACTGGGGAAAAGCAGGCAGAGAATTCCCTGCTAGCACCTTCTCTGTGCCTGGGAAGCAGAAGTCTTCACATTGCTTCGCAGAATCGCTTTTGTGCAGAAAACAGTAACACTTGTTCAGAATGAAAGAAAGCACAGAACCCCAGATTTTATGTTGTCCTGGAGAGCTTGCAGAGCACTGGGGAAAGGCAGGCAGAGAATTCCCTGCTAGCACCTTCTCTGTGCCTGGGAAGCAGAAGTGTTCCCATTGCTTCGCAGAATCGCTTTTGTGCAGAAAACAGTAACACTTGTTCAGAACGAAAGAAAGCACAGAGCCCCAGATTTTATGTTGTCCTGGAGAGCTTGCAGAGCACTGGGGAAAGGCAGGCAGAGAATTCCCTGCTAGCACCTTCTCTGTGCCTGGGAAGCAGAAGTGTTCACATTGCTTCGCAGAATCGCTTTTGTGCAGAAAACTGTAACACTTGTTCAGAACGAAAGAAAGCACAGAGCCCCAGATTTTATGTTGTCCTGGAGAGCTTGCAGAGCACTGGGGAAAAGCAGGCAGAGAATTCCCTGCTACCACCTTCTCTGTGCCTGGGAAACAGAAGTGTTCACATTGCTTCGCAGAATCGCTTTTGTGCAGAAAACAGTAACACTTGTTCAGAACGAAAGAAAGCACAGAGCCCCAGATTTTATGTTGTCCTGGAGAGCTTGCAGAGCACTGGGGAAAAGCAGGCAGAGAATTCCCTGCTAGCACCTTCTCTGTGCCTGGGAAGCAGAAGTGTTCACATTGCTTCGCAGAATCGCTTTTGTGCAGAAAACAGTAACACTTGTTCAGAATGAAAGAAAGCACAGAGCCCCAGATTTTATGTTGTCCTGGAGAGCTTGCAGAGCACTGGGGAAAAGCAGGCAGAGAATTCCCTGCTAGCACCTTCTCTGTGCCTGGGAAACAGAAGTGTTCCCATTGCTTCGCAGAATCGCTTTTGTGCAGAAAACAGTAACACTTGTTCAGAACGAAAGAAAGCACAGAGCCCCAGATTTTATGTTGTCCTGGAGAGCTTGCAGAGCACTGGGGAAAGGCAGGCAGAGAATTCCCTGCTAGCACCTTCTCTGTGCCTGGGAAGCAGAAGTGTTCACATTGCTTCGCAGAATCGCTTTAGTGCAGAAAACAGTAACACTTGTTCAGAACGAAGAAAGCACAGAGGCCCAGATTTTATGTTGTCCTGGAGAGCTTGCAGAGCACTGGGGAAAAGCAGGCAGAGAATTCCCTGCTACCACCTTCTCTGTGCCTGGGAAGCAGAAGTCTTCACATTGCTTCGCAGAATCGCTTTTGTGCAGAAAACAGTAACACTTGTTCAGAACGAAGGAAAGCACAGAGCCCCAGATTTTATGTTGTCCTGGAGAGCTTGCAGAGCACTGGGAAAAGGCAGGCAGAGAATTCCCTGTTAGCACCTTCTCTGTGCCTGGGAAGCAGAAGTGTTCAAATTGCTTCGCAGAATCGCTTTTGTGCAGAAAACAGTAACACTTGTTCAGAACGAAAGAAAGCACAGAGGCCCAGATTTTATGTTGTCCTGGAGAGCTTGCAGAGCACTGGGGAAAGGCAGGCAGAGAATTCCCTGCTAGCACCTTCTCTGTGCCTGGGAAGCAGAAGTGTTCCCATTGCTTCGCAGAATCGCTTTTGTGCAGAAAACAGTAACACTTGTTCAGAACGAAAGAAAGCACAGAGCCCCAGATTTTATGTTGTCCTGGAGAGCTTGCAGAGCACTGGGGAAAAGCAGGCAGAGAATTCCCTGCTAGCACCTTCTCTGTGCCTGGGAAGCAGAAGTGTTCACATTGCTTCGCAGAATCGCTTTTGTGCAGAAAACAGTAACACTTGTTCAGAACGAAGGAAAGCACAGAGCCCCAGATTTTATGTTGTCCTGGAGAGCTTGCAGAGCACTGGGGAAAGGCAGGCAGAGAATTCCCTGCTAGCACCTTCTCTGTGCCTGGGAAGCAGAAGTGTTCACATTGCTTCGCAGAATCGCTTTTGTGCAGAAAACAATAACACTTGTTCAGAACGAAAGAAAGCACAGAGCCCCAGATTTTATGTTGTCCTGGAGAGCTTGTAGAGCACTGGGGAAAAGCAGGCAGAGAATTCCCTGCTAGCACCTTCTCTGTGCCTGGGAAACAGAAGTGTTCCCATTGCTTCGCAGAATCGCTTTTGTGCAGAAAACAGTAACACTTGTTCAGAACGAAAGAAAGCACAGAGCCCCAGATTTTATGTTGTCCTGGAGAGCTTGCAGAGCACTGGGGAAAGGCAGGCAGAGAATTCCCTGCTAGCACCTTCTCTGTGCCTGGGAAGCAGAAGTGTTCACATTGCTTCGCAGAATCGCTTTTGTGCAGAAAACTGTAACACTTGTTCAGAACGAAAGAAAGCACAGAGCCCCAGATTTTATGTTGTCCTGGAGAGCTTGCAGAGCACTGGGGAAAAGCAGGCAGAGAATTCCCTGCTAGCACCTTCTCTGTGCCTGGGAAACAGAAGTGTTCACATTGCTTCGCAGAATCGCTTTTGTGCAGAAAACAGTAACACTTGTTCAGAACGAAGGAAAGCACAGAGCCCCAGATTTTATGTTGTCCTGGAGAGCTTGCAGAGCACTGGGGAAAGGCAGGCAGAGAATTCCCTGCTAGCACCTTCTCTGTGCCTGGGAAGCAGAAGTGTTCACATTGCTTCGCAGAATCGCTTTTGTGCAGAAAACAATAACACTTGTTCAGAACGAAAGAAAGCACAGAGCCCCAGATTTTATGTTGTCCTGGAGAGCTTGCAGAGCACTGGGGAAAAGCAGGCAGAGAATTCCCTGCTAGCACCTTCTCTGTGCCTGGGAAGCAGAAGTGTTCACATTGCTTCGCAGAATCGCTTTTGTGCAGAAAACAGTAACACTTGTTCAGAACGAAAGAAAGCACAGAGCCCCAGATTTTATGTTGTCCTGGAGAGCTTGCAGAGCACTGGGGAAAAGCAGGCAGAGAATTCCCTGCTAGCACCTTCTCTGTGCCTGGGAAACTGAAGTGTTCCCATTGCTTCGCAGAATCGCTTTTGTGCAGAAAACAGTAACACTTGTTCAGAACGAAAGAAAGCACAGAGCCCCAGATTTTATGTTGTCCTGGAGAGCTTGCAGAGCACTGGGGAAAAGCAGGCAGAGAATTCCCTGCTAGCACCTTCTCTGTGCCTGGGAAGCAGAAGTGTTCACATTGCTTCGCAGAATCGCTTTTGTGCAGAAAACAGTAACACTTGTTCAGAACGAAAGAAAGCACAGAGCCCCAGATTTTATGATGTCCTGGAGAGCTTGCAGAGCACTGGGGAAAAGCAGGCAGAGAATTCCCTGCTAGCACCTTCTCTGTGCCTGGGAAACAGAAGTGTTCACATTGCTTCGCAGAATCGCTTTTGTGCAGAAAACAGTAACACTTGTTCAGAACGAAAGAAAGCACAGAGCCCCAGATTTTATGTTGTCCTGGAGAGCTTGCAGAGCACTGGGGAAAAGCAGGCAGAGAATTCCCTGCTAGCACCTTCTCTGTGCCTGGGAAACAGAAGTGTTCCCATTGCTTCGCAGAATCGCTTTTGTGCAGAAAACAGTAACACTTGCTCAGAACGAAAGAAAGCACAGAGCCCCAGATTTTATGTTGTCCTGGAGAGCTTGCAGAGCACTGGGGAAAGGCAGGCAGAGAATTCCCTGCTAGCACCTTCTCTGTGCCTGGGAAGCAGAAGTGTTCACATTGCTTCGCAGAATCGCTTTTGTGCAGAAAACAGTAACACTTGTTCAGAACGAAAGAAAGCACAGAGCCCCAGATTTTATGTTGTCCTGGAGAGCTTGCAGAGCACTGGGGAAAAGCAGGCAGAGAATTCCCTGCTAGCACGTTTTCTGTTCCTGGGAAACAGAAGTGTTCACATTGCTTCGCAGAATCGCTTTTGTGCAGAAAACAGTAACACTTGTTCAGAACGAAAGAAAGCACAGAGCCCCAGATTTTATGTTGTCCTGGAGAGCTTGCAGAGCACTGGGGAAAAGCAGGCAGAGAATTCCCTGCTAGCACCTTCTCTGTGCCTGGGAAGCAGAAGTGTTCACAGTGCTTCGCAGAATCGCTTTTGTGCAGAAAACAGTAACACTTGTTCAGAACGAAAGAAAGCACAGAGCCCCAGATTTTATGATGTCCTGGAGAGCTTGCAGAGCACTGGGGAAAAGCAGGCAGAGAATTCCCTGCTAGCACCTTCTCTGTGCCTGGGAAACAGAAGTGTTCACATTGCTTCGCAGAATCGCTTTTGTGCAGAAAACAGTAACACTTGTTCAGAACGAAAGAAAGCACAGAGCCCCAGATTTTATGTTGTCCTGGAGAGCTTGCAGAGCACTGGGGAAAAGCAGGCAGAGAATTCCCTGCTAGCACCTTCTCTGTGCCTGGGAAACAGAAGTGTTCCCATTGCTTCGCAGAATCGCTTTTGTGCAGAAAACAGTAACACTTGTTCAGAACGAAAGAAAGCACAGAGCCCCAGATTTTATGTTGTCCTGGAGAGCTTGCAGAGCACTGGGGAAAGGCAGGCAGAGAATTCCCTGCTAGCACCTTCTCTGTGCCTGGGAAGCAGAAGTGTTCACATTGCTTCGCAGAATCGCTTTTGTGCAGAAAACTGTAACACTTGTTCAGAACGAAAGAAAGCACAGAGCCCCAGATTTTATGTTGTCCTGGAGAGCTTGCAGAGCACTGGGGAAAAGCAGGCAGAGAATTCCCTGCTAGCACCTTCTCTGTGCCTGGGAAACAGAAGTGTTCACATTGCTTCGCAGAATCGCTTTTGTGCAGAAAACAGTAACACTTGTTCAGAACGAAGGAAAGCACAGAGCCCCAGATTTTATGTTGTCCTGGAGAGCTTGCAGAGCACTGGGGAAAGGCAGGCAGAGAATTCCCTGCTAGCACCTTCTCTGTGCCTGGGAAGCAGAAGTCTTCACATTGCTTCGCAGAATCGCTTTTGTGCAGAAAACAGTAACACTTGTTCAGAACGAAGGAAAGCACAGAGCCCCAGATTTTATGTTGTCCTGGAGAGCTTGCAGAGCACTGGGAAAAGGCAGGCAGAGAATTCCCTGTTAGCACCTTCTCTGTGCCTGGGAAGCAGAAGTGTTCAAATTGCTTCGCAGAATCGCTTTTGTGCAGAAAACAGTAACACTTGTTCAGAACGAAAGAAAGCACAGAGGCCCAGATTTTATGTTGTCCTGGAGAGCTTGCAGAGCACTGGGGAAAGGCAGGCAGAGAATTCCCTGCTAGCACCTTCTCTGTGCCTGGGAAGCAGAAGTGTTCCCATTGCTTCGCAGAATCGCTTTTGTGCAGAAAACAGTAACACTTGTTCAGAACGAAAGAAAGCACAGAGCCCCAGATTTTATGTTGTCCTGGAGAGCTTGCAGAGCACTGGGGAAAAGCAGGCAGAGAATTCCCTGCTAGCACCTTCTCTGTGCCTGGGAAGCAGAAGTGTTCACATTGCTTCGCAGAATCGCTTTTGTGCAGAAAACAGTAACACTTGTTCAGAACGAAGGAAAGCACAGAGCCCCAGATTTTATGTTGTCCTGGAGAGCTTGCAGAGCACTGGGGAAAGGCAGGCAGAGAATTCCCTGCTAGCACCTTCTCTGTGCCTGGGAAGCAGAAGTGTTCACATTGCTTCGCAGAATCGCTTTTGTGCAGAAAACAATAACACTTGTTCAGAACGAAAGAAAGCACAGAGCCCCAGATTTTATGTTGTCCTGGAGAGCTTGTAGAGCACTGGGGAAAAGCAGGCAGAGAATTCCCTGCTAGCACCTTCTCTGTGCCTGGGAAACAGAAGTGTTCCCATTGCTTCGCAGAATCGCTTTTGTGCAGAAAACAGTAACACTTGTTCAGAACGAAAGAAAGCACAGAGCCCCAGATTTTATGTTGTCCTGGAGAGCTTGCAGAGCACTGGGGAAAGGCAGGCAGAGAATTCCCTGCTAGCACCTTCTCTGTGCCTGGGAAGCAGAAGTGTTCACATTGCTTCGCAGAATCGCTTTTGTGCAGAAAACTGTAACACTTGTTCAGAACGAAAGAAAGCACAGAGCCCCAGATTTTATGTTGTCCTGGAGAGCTTGCAGAGCACTGGGGAAAAGCAGGCAGAGAATTCCCTGCTAGCACCTTCTCTGTGCCTGGGAAACAGAAGTGTTCACATTGCTTCGCAGAATCGCTTTTGTGCAGAAAACAGTAACACTTGTTCAGAACGAAGGAAAGCACAGAGCCCCAGATTTTATGTTGTCCTGGAGAGCTTGCAGAGCACTGGGGAAAGGCAGGCAGAGAATTCCCTGCTAGCACCTTCTCTGTGCCTGGGAAGCAGAAGTGTTCACATTGCTTCGCAGAATCGCTTTTGTGCAGAAAACAATAACACTTGTTCAGAACGAAAGAAAGCACAGAGCCCCAGATTTTATGTTGTCCTGGAGAGCTTGCAGAGCACTGGGGAAAAGCAGGCAGAGAATTCCCTGCTAGCACCTTCTCTGTGCCTGGGAAGCAGAAGTCTTCACATTGCTTCGCAGAATCGCTTTTGTGCAGAAAACAGTAACACTTGTTCAGAACGAAGGAAAGCACAGAGCCCCAGATTTTATGTTGTCCTGGAGAGCTTGCAGAGCACTGGGAAAAGGCAGGCAGAGAATTCCCTGTTAGCACCTTCTCTGTGCCTGGGAAGCAGAAGTGTTCAAATTGCTTCGCAGAATCGCTTTTGTGCAGAAAACAGTAACACTTGTTCAGAACGAAAGAAAGCACAGAGGCCCAGATTTTATGTTGTCCTGGAGAGCTTGCAGAGCACTGGGGAAAGGCAGGCAGAGAATTCCCTGCTAGCACCTTCTCTGTGCCTGGGAAGCAGAAGTGTTCCCATTGCTTCGCAGAATCGCTTTTGTGCAGAAAACAGTAACACTTGTTCAGAACGAAAGAAAGCACAGAGCCCCAGATTTTATGTTGTCCTGGAGAGCTTGCAGAGCACTGGGGAAAAGCAGGCAGAGAATTCCCTGCTAGCACCTTCTCTGTGCCTGGGAAGCAGAAGTGTTCACATTGCTTCGCAGAATCGCTTTTGTGCAGAAAACAGTAACACTTGTTCAGAACGAAGGAAAGCACAGAGCCCCAGATTTTATGTTGTCCTGGAGAGCTTGCAGAGCACTGGGGAAAGGCAGGCAGAGAATTCCCTGCTAGCACCTTCTCTGTGCCTGGGAAGCAGAAGTGTTCACATTGCTTCGCAGAATCGCTTTTGTGCAGAAAACAATAACACTTGTTCAGAACGAAAGAAAGCACAGAGCCCCAGATTTTATGTTGTCCTGGAGAGCTTGTAGAGCACTGGGGAAAAGCAGGCAGAGAATTCCCTGCTAGCACCTTCTCTGTGCCTGGGAAACAGAAGTGTTCCCATTGCTTCGCAGAATCGCTTTTGTGCAGAAAACAGTAACACTTGTTCAGAACGAAAGAAAGCACAGAGCCCCAGATTTTATGTTGTCCTGGAGAGCTTGCAGAGCACTGGGGAAAGGCAGGCAGAGAATTCCCTGCTAGCACCTTCTCTGTGCCTGGGAAGCAGAAGTGTTCACATTGCTTCGCAGAATCGCTTTTGTGCAGAAAACTGTAACACTTGTTCAGAACGAAAGAAAGCACAGAGCCCCAGATTTTATGTTGTCCTGGAGAGCTTGCAGAGCACTGGGGAAAAGCAGGCAGAGAATTCCCTGCTAGCACCTTCTCTGTGCCTGGGAAACAGAAGTGTTCACATTGCTTCGCAGAATCGCTTTTGTGCAGAAAACAGTAACACTTGTTCAGAACGAAGGAAAGCACAGAGCCCCAGATTTTATGTTGTCCTGGAGAGCTTGCAGAGCACTGGGGAAAGGCAGGCAGAGAATTCCCTGCTAGCACCTTCTCTGTGCCTGGGAAGCAGAAGTGTTCACATTGCTTCGCAGAATCGCTTTTGTGCAGAAAACAATAACACTTGTTCAGAACGAAAGAAAGCACAGAGCCCCAGATTTTATGTTGTCCTGGAGAGCTTGCAGAGCACTGGGGAAAAGCAGGCAGAGAATTCCCTGCTAGCACCTTCTCTGTGCCTGGGAAGCAGAAGTGTTCACATTGCTTCGCAGAATCGCTTTTGTGCAGAAAACAGTAACACTTGTTCAGAACGAAAGAAAGCACAGAGCCCCAGATTTTATGTTGTCCTGGAGAGCTTGCAGAGCACTGGGGAAAAGCAGGCAGAGAATTCCCTGCTAGCACCTTCTCTGTGCCTGGGAAACTGAAGTGTTCCCATTGCTTCGCAGAATCGCTTTTGTGCAGAAAACAGTAACACTTGTTCAGAACGAAAGAAAGCACAGAGCCCCAGATTTTATGTTGTCCTGGAGAGCTTGCAGAGCACTGGGGAAAAGCAGGCAGAGAATTCCCTGCTAGCACCTTCTCTGTGCCTGGGAAGCAGAAGTGTTCACATTGCTTCGCAGAATCGCTTTTGTGCAGAAAACAGTAACACTTGTTCAGAACGAAAGAAAGCACAGAGCCCCAGATTTTATGATGTCCTGGAGAGCTTGCAGAGCACTGGGGAAAAGCAGGCAGAGAATTCCCTGCTAGCACCTTCTCTGTGCCTGGGAAACAGAAGTGTTCACATTGCTTCGCAGAATCGCTTTTGTGCAGAAAACAGTAACACTTGTTCAGAACGAAAGAAAGCACAGAGCCCCAGATTTTATGTTGTCCTGGAGAGCTTGCAGAGCACTGGGGAAAAGCAGGCAGAGAATTCCCTGCTAGCACCTTCTCTGTGCCTGGGAAACAGAAGTGTTCCCATTGCTTCGCAGAATCGCTTTTGTGCAGAAAACAGTAACACTTGCTCAGAACGAAAGAAAGCACAGAGCCCCAGATTTTATGTTGTCCTGGAGAGCTTGCAGAGCACTGGGGAAAGGCAGGCAGAGAATTCCCTGCTAGCACCTTCTCTGTGCCTGGGAAGCAGAAGTGTTCACATTGCTTCGCAGAATCGCTTTTGTGCAGAAAACAGTAACACTTGTTCAGAACGAAAGAAAGCACAGAGCCCCAGATTTTATGTTGTCCTGGAGAGCTTGCAGAGCACTGGGGAAAAGCAGGCAGAGAATTCCCTGCTAGCACGTTTTCTGTTCCTGGGAAACAGAAGTGTTCACATTGCTTCGCAGAATCGCTTTTGTGCAGAAAACAGTAACACTTGTTCAGAACGAAAGAAAGCACAGAGCCCCAGATTTTATGTTGTCCTGGAGAGCTTGCAGAGCACTGGGGAAAAGCAGGCAGAGAATTCCCTGCTAGCACCTTCTCTGTGCCTGGGAAGCAGAAGTGTTCACATTGCTTCGCAGAATCGCTTTTGTGCAGAAAACAGTAACACTTGTTCAGAACGAAAGAAAGCACAGAGCCCCAGATTTTATGATGTCCTGGAGAGCTTGCAGAGCACTGGGGAAAAGCAGGCAGAGAATTCCCTGCTAGCACCTTCTCTGTGCCTGGGAAACAGAAGTGTTCACATTGCTTCGCAGAATCGCTTTTGTGCAGAAAACAGTAACACTTGTTCAGAACGAAAGAAAGCACAGAGCCCCAGATTTTATGTTGTCCTGGAGAGCTTGCAGAGCACTGGGGAAAAGCAGGCAGAGAATTCCCTGCTAGCACCTTCTCTGTGCCTGGGAAACAGAAGTGTTCCCATTGCTTCGCAGAATCGCTTTTGTGCAGAAAACAGTAACACTTGTTCAGAACGAAAGAAAGCACAGAGCCCCAGATTTTATGTTGTCCTGGAGAGCTTGCAGAGCACTGGGGAAAGGCAGGCAGAGAATTCCCTGCTAGCACCTTCTCTGTGCCTGGGAAGCAGAAGTGTTCACATTGCTTCGCAGAATCGCTTTTGTGCAGAAAACTGTAACACTTGTTCAGAACGAAAGAAAGCACAGAGCCCCAGATTTTATGTTGTCCTGGAGAGCTTGCAGAGCACTGGGGAAAAGCAGGCAGAGAATTCCCTGCTAGCACCTTCTCTGTGCCTGGGAAACAGAAGTGTTCACATTGCTTCGCAGAATCGCTTTTGTGCAGAAAACAGTAACACTTGTTCAGAACGAAGGAAAGCACAGAGCCCCAGATTTTATGTTGTCCTGGAGAGCTTGCAGAGCACTGGGGAAAGGCAGGCAGAGAATTCCCTGCTAGCACCTTCTCTGTGCCTGGGAAGCAGAAGTGTTCACATTGCTTCGCAGAATCGCTTTTGTGCAGAAAACAATAACACTTGTTCAGAACGAAAGAAAGCACAGAGCCCCAGATTTTATGTTGTCCTGGAGAGCTTGCAGAGCACTGGGGAAAAGCAGGCAGAGAATTCCCTGCTAGCACCTTCTCTGTGCCTGGGAAGCAGAAGTGTTCACATTGCTTCGCAGAATCGCTTTTGTGCAGAAAACAGTAACACTTGTTCAGAACGAAAGAAAGCACAGAGCCCCAGATTTTATGTTGTCCTGGAGAGCTTGCAGAGCACTGGGGAAAAGCAGGCAGAGAATTCCCTGCTAGCACCTTCTCTGTGCCTGGGAAACTGAAGTGTTCCCATTGCTTCGCAGAATCGCTTTTGTGCAGAAAACAGTAACACTTGTTCAGAACGAAAGAAAGCACAGAGCCCCAGATTTTATGTTGTCCTGGAGAGCTTGCAGAGCACTGGGGAAAAGCAGGCAGAGAATTCCCTGCTAGCACCTTCTCTGTGCCTGGGAAGCAGAAGTGTTCACATTGCTTCGCAGAATCGCTTTTGTGCAGAAAACAGTAACACTTGTTCAGAACGAAAGAAAGCACAGAGCCCCAGATTTTATGATGTCCTGGAGAGCTTGCAGAGCACTGGGGAAAAGCAGGCAGAGAATTCCCTGCTAGCACCTTCTCTGTGCCTGGGAAACAGAAGTGTTCACATTGCTTCGCAGAATCGCTTTTGTGCAGAAAACAGTAACACTTGTTCAGAACGAAAGAAAGCACAGAGCCCCAGATTTTATGTTGTCCTGGAGAGCTTGCAGAGCACTGGGGAAAAGCAGGCAGAGAATTCCCTGCTAGCACCTTCTCTGTGCCTGGGAAACAGAAGTGTTCACATTGCTTCGCAGAATCGCTTTTGTGCAGAAAACAGTAACAGTTGTTCAGAATGAAGGAAAGCACAGAGCCCCAGATTTTATGATGTCCTGGAGAGCTTGCAGAGCACTGGGGAAAGGCAGGCAGAGAATTCCCTGCTAGCACCTTCTCTGTGCCTGGGAAGCAGAAGTGTTCACATTGCTTCGCAGAATCGCTTTTGTGCAGAAAACAATAACACTTGTTCAGAACGAAAGAAAGCACAGAGCCCCAGATTTTATGTTGTCCTGGAGAGCTTGCAGAGCACTGGGGAAAAGCAGGCAGAGAATTCCCTGCTACCACCTTCTCTGTGCCTGGGAAACAGAAGTGTTCCCATTGCTTCGCAGAATCGCTTTTGTGCAGAAAACAGTAACACTTGTTCAGAACGAAAGAAAGCACAGAGCCCCAGATTTTATGTTGTCCTGGAGAGCTTGCAGAGCACTGGGGAAAAGCAGGCAGAGAATTCCCTGCTAGCACCTTCTCTGTGCCTGGGAAACAGAAGTGTTCACATTGCTTCGCAGAATCGCTTTTGTGCAGAAAACAGTAACACTTGTTCAGAACGAAGGAAAGCACAGAGCCCCAGATTTTATGTTGTCCTGGAGAGCTTGCAGAGCACTGGGGAAAGGCAGGCAGAGAATTCCCTGCTAGCACCTTCTCTGTGCCTGGGAAGCAGAAGTGTTCACATTGCTTCGCAGAATCGCTTTTGTGCAGAAAACAGTAACACTTGTTCAGAACGAAAGAAAGCACAGAGCCCCAGATTTTATGTTGTCCTGGAGAGCTTGCAGAGCACTGGGGAAAAGCAGGCAGAGAATTCCCTGCTACCACCTTCTCTGTGCCTGGGAAACAGAAGTGTTCACATTGCTTCGCAGAATCGCTTTTGTGCAGAAAACAGTAACACTTGTTCAGAATGAAAGAAAGCACAGAGCCCCAGATTTTATGTTGTCCTGGAGAGCTTGCAGAGCACTGGGGAAAAGCAGGCAGAGAATTCCCTGCTAGCACCTTCTCTGTGCCTGGGAAACTGAAGTGTTCCCATTGCTTCGCAGAATCGCTTTTGTGCAGAAAACAGTAACACTTGTTCAGAACGAAAGAAAGCACAGAGCCCCAGATTTTATGTTGTCCTGGAGAGCTTGCAGAGCACTGGGGAAAAGCAGGCAGAGAATTCCCTGCTACCACCTTCTCTGTGCCTGGGAAACAGAAGTGTTCACATTGCTTCGCAGAATCGCTTTTGTGCAGAAAACAGTAACACTTGTTCAGAACGAAAGAAAGCACAGAGCCCCAGATTTTATGTTGTCCTGGAGAGCTTGCAGAGCACTGGGGAAAAGCAGGCAGAGAATTCCCTGCTAGCACCTTCTCTGTGCCTGGGAAGCAGAAGTCTTCACATTGCTTCGCAGAATCGCTTTTGTGCAGAAAACATTAACACTTGTTCAGAATGAAAGAAAGCACAGAGCCCCAGATTTTATGTTGTCCTGGAGAGCTTGCAGAGCACTGGGGAAAAGCAGGCAGAGAATTCCCTGCTAGCACCTTCTCTGTGCCTGGGAAACAGAAGTGTTCCCATTGCTTCGCAGAATCGCTTTTGTGCAGAAAACAGTAACACTTGTTCAGAACGAAAGAAAGCACAGAGCCCCAGATTTTATGTTGTCCTGGAGAGCTTGCAGAGCACTGGGGAAAGGCAGGCAGAGAATTCCCTGCTAGCACCTTCTCTGTGCCTGGGAAGCAGAAGTGTTCACATTGCTTCGCAGAATCGCTTTTGTGCAGAAAACTGTAACACTTGTTCAGAACGAAAGAAAGCACAGAGCCCCAGATTTTATGTTGTCCTGGAGAGCTTGCAGAGCACTGGGGAAAAGCAGGCAGAGAATTCCCTGCTACCACCTTCTCTGTGCCTGGGAAACAGAAGTGTTCACATTGCTTCGCAGAATCGCTTTTGTGCAGAAAACAGTAACACTTGTTCAGAACGAAAGAAAGCACAGAGCCCCAGATTTTATGTTGTCCTGGAGAGCTTGCAGAGCACTGGGGAAAAGCAGGCAGAGAATTCCCTGCTACCACCTTCTCTGTGCCTGGGAAACAGAAGTGTTCACATTGCTTCGCAGAATCGCTTTTGTGCAGAAAACAGTAACACTTGTTCAGAACGAAAGAAAGCACAGAGCCCCAGATTTTATGTTGTCCTGGAGAGCTTGCAGAGCACTGGGGAAAAGCAGGCAGAGAATTCCCTGCTAGCACCTTCTCTGTGCCTGGGAAGCAGAAGTGTTCACATTGCTTCGCAGAATCGCTTTTGTGCAGAAAACAGTAACACTTGTTCAGAATGAAAGAAAGCACAGAGCCCCAGATTTTATGTTGTCCTGGAGAGCTTGCAGAGCACTGGGGAAAAGCAGGCAGAGAATTCCCTGCTAGCACCTTCTCTGTGCCTGGGAAACAGAAGTGTTCACATTGCTTCGCAGAATCGCTTTTGTGCAGAAAACAGTAACACTTGTTCAGAACGAAAGAAAGCACAGAGCCCCAGATTTTATGTTGTCCTGGAGAGCTTGCAGAGCACTGGGGAAAGGCAGGCAGAGAATTCCCTGCTAGCACCTTCTCTGTGCCTGGGAAGCAGAAGTGTTCACGTTGCTTCGCAGAATCGCTTTTGTGCAGAAAACTGTAACACTTGTTGAGAACGAAAGAAAGCACAGAGCCCCAGATTTTATGTTGTCCTGGAGAGCTTGCAGAGCACTGGGGAAAAGCAGGCAGAGAATTCCCTGCTACCACCTTCTCTGTGCCTGGGAAACAGAAGTGTTCACATTGCTTCGCAGAATCGCTTTTGTGCAGAAAACAGTAACACTTGTTCAGAACGAAGGAAAGCACAGAGCCCCAGATTTTATGTTGTCCTGGAGAGCTTGCAGAGCACTGGGGAAAAGCAGGCAGAGAATTCCCTGCTAGCACCTTCTCTGTGCCTGGGAAGCAGAAGTGTTCACATTGCTTCGCAGAATCGCTTTTGTGCAGAAAACAGTAACACTTGTTCAGAATGAAAGAAAGCACAGAGCCCCAGATTTTATGTTGTCCTGGAGAGCTTGCAGAGCACTGGAGAAAGGCAGGCAGAGAATTCCCTGCTAGCACCTTCTCTGTGCCTGGGAAGCAGAAGTGTTCACGTTGCTTCGCAGAATCGCTTTTGTGCAGAAAACTGTAACACTTGTTGAGAACGAAAGAAAGCACAGAGCCCCAGATTTTATGTTGTCCTGGAGAGCTTGCAGAGCACTGGGGAAAAGCAGGCAGAGAATTCCCTGCTACCACCTTCTCTGTGCCTGGGAAGCAGAAGTCTTCACATTGCTTCGCAGAATCGCTTTTGTGCAGAAAACAGTAACACTTGTTCAGAACGAAGGAAAGCACAGAGCCCCAGATTTTATGTTGTCCTGGAGAGCTTGCAGAGCACTGGGAAAAGGCAGGCAGAGAATTCCCTGTTAGCACCTTCTCTGTGCCTGGGAAGCAGAAGTGTTCAAATTGCTTCGCAGAATCGCTTTTGTGCAGAAAACAGTAACACTTGTTCAGAACGAAAGAAAGCACAGAGCCCCAGATTTTATGTTGTCCTAGAGAGCTTCCAGAGCACTGGGGAAAAGCAGGCAGAGAATTCCCTGCTAGCACCTTCTTTGTGCCTGGGAAACAGAAGTGTTCCCATTGCTTCGCAGAATCGCTTTTGTGCAGAAAACAGTAACACTTGTTCAGAACGAAAGAAAGCACAGAGCCCCAGATTTTATGTTGTCCTGGAGAGCTTGCAGAGCACTGGGGAAAAGCAGGCAGAGAATTCCCTGCTAGCACCTTCTCTGTGCCTGGAAAACAGAAGTGTTCACATTGCTTCGCAGAATCGCTTTTGTGCAGAAAACAGTAACAGTTGTTCAGAACGAAGGAAAGCACAGAGCCCCAGATTTTATGATGTCCTGGAGAGCTTGCAGAGCACTGGGGAAAGGCAGGCAGAGAATTCCCTGCTAGCACCTTCTCTGTGCCTGGGAAGCAGAAGTCTTCACATTGCTTCGCAGAATCGCTTTTGTGCAGAAAACAATAACACTTGTTCAGAACGAAAGAAAGCACAGAGCCCCAGATTTTATGTTGTCCTGGAGAGCTTGCAGAGCACTGGGGAAAGGCAGGCAGAGAATTCCTGCTACCACCTTCTCTGTGCCTGGGAAACAGAAGTGTTCCCATTGCTTCGCAGAATCGCTTTTGTGCAGAAAACAGTAACACTTGTTCAGAACGAAGGAAAGCACAGAGCCCCAGATTTTATGTTGTCCTGGAGAGCTTGCAGAGCACTGGGGAAAGGCAGGCAGAGAATTCCCTGCTAGCACCTTCTCTGTGCCTGGGAAGCAGAAGTGTTCACATTGCTTCGCAGAATCGCTTTTGTGCAGAAAACAATAACACTTGTTCAGAACGAAAGAAAGCACAGAGCCCCAGATTTTATGTTGTCCTGGAGAGCTTGCAGAGCACTGGGGAAAAGCAGGCAGAGAATTCCCTGCTAGCACCTTCTCTGTGCCTGGGAAGCAGAAGTGTTCAAATTGCTTCGCAGAATCGCTTTTGTGCAGAAAACAGTAACACTTGTTCAGAACGAAGGAAAGCACAGAGCCCCAGATTTGCTGTTGTCCTGGAGAGCTTGCAGAGCACTGGGGAAAGGCAGGCAGAGAATTCCCTGCTAGCACCTTCTCTGTGCCTGGGAAGCAGAAGTGTTCACATTGCTTCGCAGAATCGCTTTTGTGCAGAAAACAGTAACACTTGTTCAGAACGAAAGAAAGCACAGAGCCCCAGATTTTATGTTGTCCTGGAGAGCTTGCAGAGCACTGGGGAAAAGCAGGCAGAGAATTCCCTGCTAGCACCTTCTCTGTGCCTGGGAAGCAGAAGTGTTCAAATTGCTTCGCAGAATCGCTTTTGTGCAGAAAACAGTAACACTTGTTCAGAACGAAAGAAAGCACAGAGCCCCAGATTTTATGTTGTCCTGGAGAGCTTGCAGAGCACTGGGGAAAAGCAGGCAGAGAATTCCCTGCTAGCACCTTCTCTGTGCCTGGGAAACAGAAGTGTTCAAATTGCTTCGCAGAATCGCTTTTGTGCAGAAAACAGTAACACTTGTTCAGAACGAAAGAAAGCACAGAGCCCCAGATTTTATGTTGTCCTGGAGAGCTTGCAGAGCACTGGGGAAAGGCAGGCAGAGAATTCCCTGCTAGCACCTTCTTTGTGCCTGTTCACATTGCTTCGCAGAATCGCTTTTGTGCAGAAAACAGTAACACTTGTTCAGAACGAAAGAAAGCACAGAGCCCCAGATTTTATGTTGTCCTGGAGAGCTTGCAGAGCACTGGGGAAAAGCAGGCAGAGAATTCCCTGCTAGCACCTTCTCTGTGCCTGGGAAGCAGAAGTCTTCACATTGCTTCGCAGAATCGCTTTTGTGCAGAAAACAGTAACACTTGTTCAGAATGAAAGAAAGCACAGAGCCCCAGATTTTATGTTGTCCTGGAGAGCTTGCAGAGCACTGGGGAAAAGCAGGCAGAGAATTCCCTGCTAGCACCTTCTCTGTGCCTGGGAAACAGAAGTGTTCCCATTGCTTCGCAGAATCGCTTTTGTGCAGAAAACAGTAACACTTGTTCAGAACGAAAGAAAGCACAGAGCCCCAGATTTTATGTTGTCCTGGAGAGCTTGCAGAGCACTGGGGAAAGGCAGGCAGAGAATTCCCTGCTAGCACCTTCTCTGTGCCTGGGAAGCAGAAGTGTTCACATTGCTTCGCAGAATCGCTTTTGTGCAGAAAACAGTAACACTTGTTCAGAACGAAAGAAAGCACAGAGCCCCAGATTTTATGTTGTCCTGGAGAGCTTGCAGAGCACTGGGGAAAAGCAGGCAGAGAATTCCCTGCTAGCACCTTCTCTGTGCCTGGGAAGCAGAAGTGTTCACATTGCTTCGCAGAATCGCTTTTGTGCAGAAAACAGTAACACTTGTTCAGAACGAAAGAAAGCACAGAGCCCCAGATTTTATGTTGTCCTGGAGAGCTTGCAGAGCACTGGGGAAAAGCAGGCAGAGAATTCCCTGCTAGCACCTTCTCTGTGCCTGGGAAGCAGAAGTCTTCACATTGCTTCGCAGAATCGCTTTTGTGCAGAAAACAGTAACACTTGTTCAGAATGAAAGAAAGCACAGAGCCCCAGATTTTATGTTGTCCTGGAGAGCTTGCAGAGCACTGGGGAAAAGCAGGCAGAGAATTCCCTGCTAGCACCTTCTCTGTGCCTGGGAAACAGAAGTGTTCCCATTGCTTCGCAGAATCGCTTTTGTGCAGAAAACAGTAACACTTGTTCAGAACGAAAGAAAGCACAGAGCCCCAGATTTTATGTTGTCCTGGAGAGCTTGCAGAGCACTGGGGAAAAGCAGGCAGAGAATTCCCTGCTAGCACCTTCTCTGTGCCTGGGAAGCAGAAGTGTTCACATTGCTTCACAGAATCGCTTTTGTGCAGAAAACAGTAACACTTGTTCAGAACTAAAGAAAGCACAGAGCCCCAGATTTTATGTTGTCCTGGAGAGCTTGCAGAGCACTGGGGAAAGGCAGGCAGAGAATTCCCTGCTAGCACCTTCTCTGTGCCTGGGAAGCAGAAGTGTTCACATTGCTTCGCAGAATCGCTTTTGTGCAGAAAACAGTAACACTTGTTCAGAACGAAAGAAAGCACAGAGCCCCAGATTTTATGTTGTCCTGGAGAGCTTGCAGAGCACTGGGGAAAAGCAGGCAGAGAATTCCCTGCTAGCACCTTCTCTGTGCCTGGGAAGCAGAAGTCTTCACATTGCTTCGCAGAATCGCTTTTGTGCAGAAAACAGTAACACTTGTTCAGAATGAAAGAAAGCACAGAGCCCCAGATTTTATGTTGTCCTGGAGAGCTTGCAGAGCACTGGGGAAAAGCAGGCAGAGAATTCCCTGCTACCACCTTCTCTGTGCCTGGGAAACAGAAGTGTTCCCATTGCTTCGCAGAATCGCTTTTGTGCAGAAAACAGTAACACTTGTTCAGAACGAAAGAAAGCACAGAGCCCCAGATTTTATGTTGTCCTGGAGAGCTTGCAGAGCACTGGGGAAAGGCAGGCAGAGAATTTCCTGCTACCACCTTCTCTGTGCCTGGGAAGCAGAAGTGTTCACATTGCTTCGCAGAATCGCTTTTGTGCAGAAAACAGTAACACTTGTTCAGAACGAAAGAAAGCACAGAGCCCCAGATTTTATGTTGTCCTGGAGAGCTTGCAGAGCACTGGGGAAAAGCAGGCAGAGAATTCCCTGCTACCACCTTCTCTGTGCCTGGGAAACAGAAGTGTTCACATTGCTTCGCAGAATCGCTTTTGTGCAGAAAACAGTAACACTTGTTCAGAACGAAGGAAAGCACAGAGCCCCAGATTTTATGTTGTCCTGGAGAGCTTGCAGAGCACTGGGGAAAGGCAGGCAGAGAATTCCCTGCTAGCACCTTCTCTGTGCCTGGGAAGCAGAAGTCTTCACATTGCTTCGCAGAATCGCTTTTGTGCAGAAAACAGTAACACTTGTTCAGAACGAAGGAAAGCACAGAGCCCCAGATTTTATGTTGTCCTGGAGAGCTTGCAGAGCACTGGGGAAAGGCAGGCAGAGAATTCCCTGCTAGCACCTTCTCTGTGCCTGGGAAGCAGAAGTGTTCCCATTGCTTCGCAGAATCGCTTTTGTGCAGAAAACAGTAACACTTGTTCAGAACGAAAGAAAGCACAGAGCCCCAGATTTTATGTTGTCCTGGAGAGCTTGCAGAGCACTGGGGAAAAGCAGGCAGAGAATTCCCTGCTAGCACCTTCTCTGTGCCTGGGAAGCAGAAGTGTTCAAATTGCTTCGCAGAATCGCTTTTGTGCAGAAAACAGTAACACTTGTTCAGAACGAAGGAAAGCACAGAGCCCCAGATTTTATGTTGTCCTGGAGAGCTTGCAGAGCACTGGGGAAAGGCAGGCAGAGAATTCCCTGCTAGCACCTTCTCTGTGCCTGGGAAGCAGAAGTCTTCACATTGCTTCGCAGAATCGCTTTTGTGCAGAAAACAATAACACTTGTTCAGAACGAAAGAAAGCACAGAGCCCCAGATTTTATGTTGTCCTGGAGAGCTTGCAGAGCACTGGGGAAAAGCAGGCAGAGAATTCCCTGCTAGCACCTTCTCTGTGCCTGGGAAGCAGAAGTGTTCACATTGCTTCGCAGAATCGCTTTTGTGCAGAAAACAGTAACACTTGTTCAGAACGAAAGAAAGCACAGAGCCCCAGATTTTATGTTGTCCTGGAGAGCTTGCAGAGCACTGGGGAAAAGCAGGCAGAGAATTCCCTGCTAGCACCTTCTCTGTGCCTGGGAAACAGAAGTGTTCACATTGCTTCGCAGAATCGCTTTTGTGCAGAAAACAGTAACACTTGTTCAGAACGAAAGAAAGCACAGAGCCCCAGATTTGCTGTTGTCCTGGAGAGCTTGCAGAGCAGTGGGGAAAGGCAGGCAGAGAATTCCCTGCTAGCCCCTTCTCTGTGCCTGGGAAACAGAAGTGTTCCCATTGCTTCGCAGAATCGCTTCTGTGCAGAAAACAGTAACACTTGTTCAGAACGAAGGAAAGCACAGAGCCCCAGATTTTATGTTGTCCTGGAGAGCTTGCAGAGCACTGGGGAAAAGCAGGCAGAGAATTCCCTGCTAGCACCTTCTCTGTGCCTGGGAAACAGAAGTTTTCCCATTGCTTCGCAGAATCGCTTTTGTGCAGAAAACAGTAACACTTGTTCAGAACGAAAGAAAGCACAGAGCCCCAGATTTTATGTTGTCCTGGAGAGCTTGCAGAGCACTGGGGAAAAGCAGGCAGAGAATTCCCTGCTAGCACCTTCTCTGTGCCTGGGAAACAGAAGTGTTCACATTGCTTCGCAGAATCGCTTTTGTGCAGAAAACAATAACACTTGTTCAGAACGAAAGAAAGCACAGAGCCCCAGATTTTATGTTGTCCTGGAGAGCTTGCAGAGCACTGGGGAAAGGCAGGCAGAGAATTCCCTGCTAGCACCTTCTCTGTGCCTGGGAAGCAGAAGTGTTCACATTGCTTCGCAGAATCGCTTTTGTGCAGAAAACAGTAACACTTGTTCAGAACGAAAGAAAGCACAGAGCCCCAGATTTTATGTTGTCCTGGAGAGCTTGCAGAGCACTGCGGAAAAGCAGGCAGAGAATTCCCTGCTAGCACCTTCTCTGTGCCTGGGAAGCAGAAGTGTTCAAATTGCTTCGCAGAATCGCTTTTGTGCAGAAAACAGTAACACTTGTTCAGAACGAAGGAAAGCACAGAGCCCCAGATTTTATGTTGTCCTGGAGAGCTTGCAGAGCACTGGGGAAAAGCAGGCAGAGAATTCCCTGCTAGCACCTTCTCTGTGCCTGGGAAGCAGAAGTGTTCACATTGCTTCGCAGAATCGCTTTTGTGCAGAAAACAATAACACTTGTTCAGAACGAAAGAAAGCACAGAGCCCCAGATTTTATGTTGTCCTGGAGAGCTTGCAGAGCACTGGGGAAAAGCAGGCAGAGAATTCCCTGCTAGCACCTTCTCTGTGCCTGGGAAGCAGAAGTGTTCACATTGCTTCGCAGAATCGCTTTTGTGCAGAAAACAGTAACACTTGTTCAGAACGAAAGAAAGCACAGAGCCCCAGATTTTATGTTGTCCTGGAGAGCTTGCAGAGCACTGGGGAAAAGCAGGCAGAGAATTCCCTGCTAGCACCTTCTCTGTGCCTGGGAAGCAGAAGTCTTCACATTGCTTCGCAGAATCGCTTTTGTGCAGAAAACAGTAACACTTGTTCAGAACGAAGGAAAGCACAGAGCCCCAGATTTTATGTTGTCCTGGAGAGCTTGCAGAGCACTGGGGAAAAGCAGGCAGAGAATTCCCTGCTAGCACCTTCTCTGTGCCTGGGAAACAGAAGTGTTCCCATTGCTTCGCAGAATCGCTTTTGTGCAGAAAACAGTAACACTTGTTCAGAACGAAAGAAAGCACAGAGCCCCAGATTTTATGTTGTCCTGGAGAGCTTGCAGAGCACTGGGGAAAGGCAGGCAGAGAATTCCCTGCTAGCACCTTCTCTGTGCCTGGGAAGCAGAAGTGTTCACATTGCTTCGCAGAATCGCTTTTGTGCAGAAAACAGTAACACTTGTTCAGAACGAAAGAAAGCACAGAGCCCCAGATTTTATGTTGTCCTGGAGAGCTTGCAGAGCACTGGGGAAAAGCAGGCAGAGAATTCCCTGCTACCACCTTCTCTGTGCCTGGGAAACAGAAGTGTTCACATTGCTTCGCAGAATCGCTTTTGTGCAGAAAACAGTAACACTTGTTCAGAACGAAGGAAAGCACAGAGCCCCAGATTTTATGTTGTCCTGGAGAGCTTGCAGAGCACTGGGGAAAGGCAGGCAGAGAATTCCCTGCTAGCACCTTCTCTGTGCCTGGGAAGCAGAAGTCTTCACATTGCTTCGCAGAATCGCTTTTGTGCAGAAAACAGTAACACTTGTTCAGAACGAAGGAAAGCACAGAGCCCCAGATTTTATGTTGTCCTGGAGAGCTTGCAGAGCACTGGGGAAAGGCAGGCAGAGAATTCCCTGCTAGCACCTTCTCTGTGCCTGGGAAGCGGAAGTGTTCAAATTGCTTCGCAGAATCGCTTTTGTGCAGAAAACAGTAACAGTTGTTCAGAACGAAGGAAAGCACAGAGCCCCAGATTTTATGTTGTCCTGGAGAGCTTGCAGAGCACTGGGGAAAGGCAGGCAGAGAATTCCCTGCTAGCACCTTCTCTGTGCCTGGGAAGCAGAAGTGTTCACATTGCTTCGCAGAATCGCTTTTGTGCAGAAAACAGTAACACTTGTTCAGAACGAAAGAAAGCACAGAGCCCCAGATTTTATGTTGTCCTGGAGAGCTTGCAGAGCACTGGGGAAAAGCAGGCAGAGAATTCCCTGCTAGCACCTTCTCTGTGCCTGGGAAACAGAAGTGTTCACATTGCTTCGCAGAATCGCTTTTGTGCAGAAAACAGTAACACTTGTTCAGAACGAAAGAAAGCACAGAGCCCCAGATTTGCTGTTGTCCTGGAGAGCTTGCAGAGCAGTGGGGAAAGGCAGGCAGAGAATTCCCTGCTAGCACCTTCTTTGTGCCTGTTCACATTGCTTCGCAGAATCGCTTTTGTGCAGAAAACAGTAACACTTGTTCAGAACGAAAGAAAGCACAGAGCCCCA